>NC_041391.1:595231901-595281706 GCF_002162155.2 Triticum dicoccoides
TGGAGAACTGCCACTCCATCACCACCACACCGTTGTGCTGCTATTGGAGCCATCTTCCTCAACCTCTCCCTCCTCCTTGATGGATCAAGGCGCGGGAGACGTCACCGGGCTGCACGTGTGTTGAACGCGGAGGTGTTGTTGTTCGGTGCTTAGATCGGAATCCACCGCGATCTGAATCGCTACGAGTATGACTCTTCATCCGCGTTCTGGCAACGCTTCCGTCTCGCGATCTTCAAGGGTATGAAGATGCACTCTCCTCTCTCTCGTTGCTAGTTACTCCATAGATTGATCTTGGTGATGCGTAGAAACATTTTAATTTCTGCAACGATCCCCAACAGTGGCATCATGAGCTAGGTCTATGCGTAGTTTCTGTGCACGAGTAGAACACAAGTTTGTTGTGGGCATCGATTTTGTCAATTTACTTGCCACTACTAGTCTTATCTTGTTTCGGCGGCATCATGGGATGAAGTAGCCCAGACCGACCTTACACATACGCTTACGTGAGACAGGTTCCACCGACTGACATGCACCAGTTGCATAAGGTGGCTAGCGGGTGTCTGTCTCTCCCACTTTAGTCGGATCGGATTCGATGAAAAGGGTCCTTATGAAGGGTAAATAGCAATTGGCATATCACGTTGTGGTTTTTGGCGTAGGTAAGAAACGTTCTTGCTACAGACCTATAGCAGCCACGTAAAAACTTGCAACAACAATTAGAGGACGTCTAACTTGTTTTGCAGCATATGTCGTGTGATGTGATATGGCCAAAAGGATGTGATGAATGAAATATATGTGATGTATGAGATTGATCATGTTCTTGTAATAGGAATCACGACTTGCATGTCGATGAGTATGACAACCGGCAGGAGCCATAGGAGTTGTCTTTATTTATTGTATGACCTGCGTGTCATTGAATAACGCCATGTAATTACTTTACTTTATTTCTAAACCGTTAGCCATAGTAGTAGAAGTAATAGTTGGCGAGACAACTTCATGAAGACACGATGATGGAGATCATGATGATGGAGATCATGGTGTCATGCCGGTGATAATGATGATCATGGCGCCCCGAAGATGGAGATCAAAAGGAGCAAAATTATATTGGGCATATCATGTCACTATTTGATTGCATGTGATGTTTATCATGTTTTACATCTTATTTGCTTAGAACGACGGTAGCATAAATAAGATGATTCCTCATAAAATTTCAAGAAAGTGTTCCCCCTAACTATGCGTCGTTGCGAAAGTCCGTTGTTTCGAAGCACCACGTGATGATCGGTGTGATAGATTCTAATGTTCACATACAACGGGTGTAAGACAGATTTACACATGCAAAAACACTTCGGTTGACTTGACGAGCCTAGCATGTACAGACATGGCCTCGGAACACAAGAGACCGAAAGGTCGAACATGAGTCGTATAAAAGATACGATCAACATGAAGATGTTCACCGATGATGACTAGTCCGTCTCACGCGATGATCGGACACGGCCTAGTTGACTCGGATCATGGATCACTTAGATGACTAGAGGGATGTCTATCTGAGTGGGAGTTCATTAAATAATTTGATTAGATGAACTTAATTATCATGAACTTAGTCTGAAACTTTTGCAATATGTCTTGTAGATCCAATGGCCCACGCTAATGTTGCCCTCAACTTCAACGCGTTCCTAGAGAAAACCAAGCTGAAAGACGATGGCAGCAACTACACGGACTGGGTCCAGAACTTGAGGATCATCCTTATAGCTGCCAAAAGAGCATATGTCTTAGATGCACCGCTAGGTGAAGCATCCGTTTTCCCAACAACTCAAGACATTATGAACGTCTGGCAGTCGCGTAGTGATGATTACTCCCTGGTTCAGTGCGGCATGCTTTACAGCTTAGAACCGGGGCTCCAAAAGCGTTTTGAGCAACACAGAGCATATGAGATGTTCCAAGAGCTGAAAATGGTTTTCCAAGCTCATGCCCGGGTCGAGAGATATGAAGTCTCCGACAATTTCTACAGTTGTAAGATGGAGGAGAATAGTTCTGTCAGCAAGCACATACTCAAAATGTCTGGGTTGCACAACCGCTTGTCTCAGCTGGGAGTTAACCTCCCGGATGACGCGGTCATTGACAGAATCCTTCAGTCGCTCCAACAAAGCTACAAGAGCTTTGTGATGAACTACAATATGCAGGGGATGGTGAAAACTATTCCTGAGGTTTTTTCAATGCTGAAATCAGCGGAGGTAGAAATCAAAAAGGAACATCAAGTGTTGATGGTCAATAAAACCACTAGTTTCAAGAAAGGCAAGGGCAAGAAGAACTTCAAGAAGGACGGCAAGGGAGTTGCCGCGCCTGGGAAGCCAGTTGCCCGGAAGAAGCCAAAGCATGGACCCAAACCTGAGACTGAGTGCTTTTATTGCAAGGGAAGCGGACACTGGAAGCAGAACTGCCCCAAGTACTTAGCGGATAAGAAGGCCGGCAACATGAAAGGTATATGTGATATACATGTTATCGATGTGTACCTTACCAGTACTCGTAGTAGCTCCTGGGTATTTGATACCGGTGCGGTTGCTCATATTTGTAACTCAAAACAGGAGTTGCGGAATAAGCGGAGACTGGCGAAGGACGAGGTGACGATGCACGTCAGGAATGGTTCCAAGGTCAATGTGATCGCCGTCGGCACACTACCTCTACATTTACCTATGGGGTTAGTTTTAAACCTCAATAATTGTTATTTAGTGCCAGCTTTGAGCATGAACATTGTATCTGGATCTCGTTTAATACGAGATGGCTACTCATTTAAATCCGAGAATAATGGTTGTTCTATTTATATGAGAGATATGTTTTATGGTCATGCCCCGCTGGTCAATGGTTTATTCTTAATGAATCTCGAACATGATGTTACACATATTCATAGTGTGAATACCAAAAGATGTAAGATTGATAATGATAGTCCCACATATCTGTGGCACTGCCGCCTTGGTCACATTGGTGTCAAACGCATGAAGAAGCTCCATACAGATGGACTTTTGGAGTCTCTTGATTTCGAATCATTTGACACGTGCGAACCATGCCTCATGGGTAAAATGACCAAGACTCCATTCTCCAGAACAATGGAGCGAGCAACCAACTTATTGGAAATTATACATACTGATGTGTGCGGTCCAATGAGCGTTGAGGCTCGCGGTGGCTATCGTTATGTTCTCACCCTCACTGATGACGTAAGTAGATATGGGTATGTCTACTTGATGAAACACAAGTCTGAGACCTTTGAAAAGTTCAAGGAATTTCAGAATGAGGTAGAGAATCAACGTGACAGAAAAATAAAGTTCTTACGATCAGATCATGGGGGAGAATATTTAAGTCACGAGTTTGGTACGCACTTAAGGAAATGTGGAATTGTTTCACAACTCACGCTGCCTGGAACACCTCAGCGAAATGGTGTGTCCGAATGTCGTAATCGCACTCTATTGGATATGGTGCGGTCTATGATGTCTCTTACCAATTTACCACTATCATTTTGGGGATACGCTTTAGAGACAGCTACATTCACTTTAAATAGGGGACCGTCTAAATCTGTTGAGATGACACCGTATGAATTATGGTTTGGAAAGAAACCTAAGCCGTCGTTTCTAAAAGTTTGGGGATGCGATGCTTATGTCAAGAAACTTCAACCTGAAAAGCTCGAACCCAAGTCGGAAAAATGCGTCTTCATAGGATACCCTAAGGAAACCATTGGGTATACCTTCTACCTCAGATCTGAAGGCAAGATCTTTGTTGCCAAGAACGGGTCCTTTCTGGAGAAAGAGTTTCTCTCGAAAGAAATAAGTGGGAGGAAAGTAGAACTCGATGAAGTACTGCCTCTTGAACCGGAAAGTAGCGCAGCTCAGGAAGATGTTCCTGTGGTGCCTGCACCGACTAGAGAGGAAGTTAATGATGATGATCAAGGTACTTCGAATCAAGTTACTACTGAACTTCGTAGGTCCACAAGGACACGTTCCACACCAGAGTGGCATGGCAACCCTGTCCTGGAAATCATGTTGTTAGACAACGGTGAACGTTCGAACTATGAAGAAGTGATGGGGGGCCCAGATTCCGACAAATGGCTTGAAGCCATGCAATCCGAGATAGGATCCATTTATGAAAACAAAGTATGGACTTTGACAGACTTGCCCGATGATCGGCGAGCGATAGAAAATAAATGGATCTTTAAGAAGAAGATGGACACATATGGTAATGTTACCATCTATAAAGCTTGACTTGTCGCTAAGGGTTATTGAAAAGTTCAAGGGGTTGACTGCGATGAGACTTTCTCTCCTGTAGCAAAGCTGAAGTCCGTCCGAATCATGTTAGCAATTGCCGCATACTATGATTATGAGATATGGCAAATGGACGTCAAAATGACATTCCTTAACGGCTATCTTAAGGAAGAATTGTATATGATGCAGCCGGAAGGTTTTGTCGATCCTAAGAATGAGAACAAGGTATGCAAGCTCCAGCGCTCCATCTATGGGCTGGTGCAAGCATCTTGGAGTTGGAACATTCGCTTTGATGAAATGATCAAAGCGTTTGGGTTTATGCAGACTTATGGAGAAGCCTGCGTTTACAAGAAAGTGAGTGGGAGTTCTGTAGCATTTCTCATATTATATGTAGATGGCATACTTTTGATGGGAAATGATATAGAACTTTTGGACAGCATTAAGGCCTACTTGAATAAGTGTTTTTCAATGAAGGACCTTGGAGAAGCTGTTTACATATTAGGCATCAAGATCTATAGAGATAGATCGAGACGCCTCATAGGTCTTTCACAAAGCACATACCTTCATAAGATATTGAAGAAGTTCAATATGGATCAGTACAAGAAGGGGTTCTTACGTGTGTTGCAAGGTGTGAAATTGAGCTCGGCTCAATGCCTGACCACAACAGAAGATAGAGAAAAGATGAGTGTCATCCCCTATGCCTCGGCTACAGGGTCTATTATGTATGCCATGCTGTGTACCAGACCTGATGTAAACCTTGCCGTAAGTTTGGTAGGAAGGTACCAAAGTAATCCCGGCATGGAACACTGGACAACGGTCAAGAATATCCTAAAGTACCTGAAAAGGACTAAGAATATGTTTATCGTTTATGGAGGTGACGAAGAGCTCGTCGTAAAGGGCTACGTCGATGCTAGCTTCGACACAGATCTGGATGACTCTAAGTCACAAACCAGATACGTGTATATTTTGAATGGTGGGGCAGTAAGCTGGTGCAGTTGCAAGCAAAGCGTCGTGGCGGGATCTACATATGAAGCGGAATACATGGCAGCCTCGGAGGCAGCACATGAAGCAATCTGGATGAAGGAGTTCATTACCGACCTAGGAGTTATTCCCAATGCATCGGGGCCGATGACTCTCTTCTGTGACAACACTGGAGCCATTGCCCTTGCCAAGGAGCCCAGGTTTCACAAGAAGACCAGGCACATCAAGCGTCGCTTCAACTCCATTCGTGAAAATGTTCAAGATGGAGACATAGATATTTGCAAAGTGCATACGGATCTGAATGTCGCAGATCCGTTGACTAAACCTCTTCCGCGAGCAAAACATGATCAACACCAGAACTCTATGGGTGTTCGGTTCATCACAATGTAACTAGATTATTGACTCTAGTGCAAGTGGGAGACTGTTGGAAATATGCCCTAGAGGCAATAATAAAATGGTTATTATTATATTTCCTTGTTCATGATAATTGTCTATTGTTCATGCTATAATTGTGTTATCCGGAAATCGTAATACATGTGTGAATACATAGACCACAACATGTCCCTAGTGAGCCTCTAGTTGACTAGCTTGTCGATCAATGGATGGTTACAGTTTCCTGACCATGGACATTGGATGTCATTGATAACGGGATCACATCATTGGGAGAATGATGTGATGGACAAGACCCAATCCTAAGCATAGCGCAAGATCGTGTAGTTCGCTTGCTAGAGATTTTCTAATGTCAAATATCATTTTCTTAGACCATGAGATCGTGTAACTCCCGGATACCGTAGGAGTGCTTTGGGTGTACCAAACATCACAACGTAACTGGGTGGCTATAAAGGTATACTATAGGTATCTCCGAAAGTGTATGTTGAGTTGGCACGAACCAAGACTGGGATTTGTCACTCCGTATGACGGAGAGGTATCTCTGGGCCCACTCGGTAATGCATCATCATAATGATCTCAATGTGACCAAGTGGTTGGTCACGGGATCATGCATTACGGTACGAGTAAAGTGACTTGCCGGTAACAAGATTGAACGAGGTATTGGGATACCGATGATCGAATCTCGGGCAAGTAACATACCGATTGACAAAGGGAATTGTATACGGGATTACTTGAATCCTCGACATTGTGGTTCATTCGATGAGATCATCATGGAACATGTGGGAGCCAACATGGGTATCCAGATCCTGCTGTTGGTTATTGGCTGGAGAGCTGTCTCTGTCATGTCTGCGTGATTCCCGAACCCGTAGGGTCTACACACTTAAGGTTCGATGATGCCAGGGTTATTAGGAAGACTTCTATGTGATTACCGAATGTTGTTCGGAGTCTCGGATGAGATCTTGGGCGTCACGAGGACTTCCGGAATGGTCCGGAGGTGAAGATTTATATATGGGAAGTTGTCATACGGTCACCGGAAAAGTTCGGGGGCATATCGGTATTGTACCGGGGCCACCAGAGGGGTTCCGGGGGTCCACCAGGAGGGGCCACCTCTCTCGGAGGGCCTCATGAGCCGTAGAGGAAAGGGAACCAGCCCTTGGAGGCCTAGGCGCATCCTCCCTTGGGCCCATGCGCCTAGGGTTGGGGGGAAACCCTAGAGGGGGCGCCCCCCTTGCTTGGGGGGCAAGCCCCCTCCCCTTGGCTGCCGCCCCCCTCTAGATCTTATCTAGAGGGGGCTGGCCCCCTTCCCCCTTCCCATATAAATAGAGGGGCGAGGAGAGGGCTGCACACAACATCCAAGGCGCAGCCCCTCCCCTCCCCAACACCTCTCCTCCTCCGTTAAGAGCTTGGCGAAGCCCTGCCGGAGTACTGCCACTCCATCACCATCACACCGACGTGCTGCTGTTGAAGCTCTCTTCCTCAACCTCTCCCTCCTCCTTGCTGGATCAAGGCGTGGGAGACGTCTCCGCTCCATACGTGTGTTGAACGCGGAGGTGCCGTCCGTTCGGTGCTAGGATCATCGGTGATTTGGATCACAACGAGTACGACTCCATCAACCCCGTTCTCTTGAACGCTTTTGCTCGTGATCTACAAGGGTATGTAGATGCACTCCTCTCTCTCTTGTTGCTAGATGACTCCATAAATTGATCTTGGTGATGCGTAGAAAATTTTAAATTTCTGCTACGATCCCCAACAAATCATACATACTGATGTGTGCGGTCCAATGAGCGTTGAGGCTCGCGGTGACTATCGTTATGTTCTCACCCTCACTGATGACTTGAGTAGATATGGGTATGTCTACTTAATGGAACACAAGTCTGAGACCTTTGAAAAGTTCAAGGAATTTTAGAGTGAGGTAGAGAATCAACGTGACAGAAAAATAAAGTTCTTACGATCAGATCAAGGGGGAGACTATTTAAGTCACGAGTTTGGTATGCACTTAAAGAAATGTGGACTTATTTCACAACTCACGCCGCCTTGAACACCTCAGCGTAACGGTGTGTCCGAACGTCGTAATCGCACTCTATTGGATATGGTGCGGTCATGTCTCTTACCAATTTACCGCTACCATTTTGGGGATACGCTTTAGAGACAGCTACATTCACTTTAAATAGGGCACCGTCTAAATCCATTGAGACGACACCGTATGAATTATGGTTTGGGAAGAAACCTAAGTTGTTGTCTCTAAAAGTTTGGGGATGCGATGCTTATGTCAAGAAACTTCAACCTGAAAAGCTCGAACCCAAGTCGGAAAAATGCGTCTTCGTAGGATACCCTAAAGAAACCATTGGGTATACCTTCTACCACAGATCCTAAGGCAAGATCTTTGTTGCCAAGAACGGGTCCTTTCTTGAGAAAGAGTTTCTCTCGAAAGAAGTAAGTGGGAGGAAAGTAGAACTTGATGAAGTACTGCCCCTTGAACCGGAAAGTAGCGCAGCTCAGGAAGATGTTTCTGTGGTGCCTGCACCGAGTAGAGAGGAAGTTAATGATGATGATCAAGGTACTTCAGATCAAGTTGCTACTGAACTTCGTAGGTCCACAAGGACACATTCCACACCAGAATGGTATGGCAACCCTGTCCTGGAAATCATGTTGTTAGACAATGGTGAACCTTCAAACTATGAAGAAGTGATGGCGGGCCCAGATTCCAACAAATGGCTTGAAGCCATGCAATCCGACATAGGATCCATGTATGAAAACAAAGTATGGACTTTGACATACTTGCCCGATGATCGGCGAGCGATAGAAAATAAAAGGATCTTTAAGAAGAAGACGGACGCGGATGGTAATGTTACCATCTATAAAGCTTGGCTTGTCGCTAAGGGTTACCGACAAGTTCAAGGGGTTGACTACGATGAGACCTTCTCACCCGTAGTGAAGCTGAAGTCCGTCCGAATCTTGTTAGCAATTGCTGCATTCTATGATTATGAGATATGGCAAATGGATGTCAAAACAGCATTCCTTAATGGTTTCCTCAAGGAAGAATTGTATACGATGCAGCCGGAAGGTTTTGTCGATCCTAAGAATGCTAACAAGGTGTGTAAGCTCCACCGCTCCATCTATTGGCTGGTGCAAGCATCTCGGAGTTGGAACATTCGCTTTGATGAAATGATCAAAGTGTTTGGGTTTGTGCAGACTTATGGAGAAGCCTGCGTTTACAAGAAAGTGAGTGGGAGCTCTGTATCATTTCTCATATTATATGTGGATGACATGCTATTAATGGGAAATGGTATATAACTTTTGGATAGCATAAAGGCTTACTTGAATAAGTGTTTTTCAATGAAGGACCTTGGAGAAGCTGCTTGCATATTAGGCATCAAGATCTATAGATATAGATCGAAACGCCTCATAGGTCTTTCACAAAGCACATACCTTGATAAGATATTGAAGAAGTTCAATATGGATCAGTCCAAGAAGGGGTTCTTGCCTGTTTTGCAAGGTGTGAAATTGAGCTCGGCTCAAAGCCCGACCACGGCAGAAGATAGAGAAAAGATGAGTGTCATCCCCTATGCCTCGGCCATAGGGTCTATTATGTATGCCATGCTGTGTACCAGACCTGATGTAAACCTTGTCGTAAGTTTGGTAGGGAGGTACCAAAGCAATCCCGGCATGGAACACTGGACAGCGGTCAAGAACATCCTGAAGTACTTGAAAAGGACTAAGGATATGTTTCTCGTTTATGGAGGTGATGAAGAGCTCGTCGTAAAGGGTTACGTCGATGCTAGCTTCAACACAGATCTGGATGACTCCAAGTCACAAACCGGATATGTGTATATTTTGAATGGTGGGGCAGTAAGCTGGTGCAGTTGCAAGCAAAGCGTCGTGGCAGGATCTACATGTGAAGCGAAGTACATGGCAGCCTCGGAGGCAGCACATGAAGCAATCTGGATGAAGGAGTTCATTACCGACCTAGGAGTTATTCACAATGCGTCAGGCCCGATGACTCTCTTCTGTGACAACATTGGAGCTATTGCCCTTGCCAAGGAGCCCAGGTTTCACAAGAAGACCAGGCACATCAAGCGTCGCTTCAACTCCTCGTGAAAATGTTCAAGATGGAACATAGATATTTGTAAAGTGCATACGAATCTGAATGTTGCAGATCCATTGACTAAACCTCTTCCGCGAGCAAAACATGATCAACACCACAACTCTATGGGTGTTCGATTCATCACAGTGTAACTAGATTATTGACTCTAGTGCAAGTGGGAGACTCACTACTAGAAAAACGGCTATAGATGAAATGAACACTAATGGTGCACCACATGTGTGGTGCGCCATTAGTATATAGCAATGGCGCACCACACATAGGTGCGCCATTAAACTCTAAATACTAATGGCGCACCACATATACGGTGCGCCATTAGTAACAATTTTTTTTACAAAACTAGTAATGGCGCACCAGGGGATAGTGCGCCATTACTAATTTAACTACTAATGGCGCACCACACACTCAGTGCGCCACTACTATTCAAAGTTAGTAAAAATTTAGTAATGGCACACCACACCCACGGTGCGCCATTACTAATAATTTTTTTTATTTTTTTTCAAAGTTAGTAATGGCGCACCATGGATGTGGTGCGCCATTACTAGTTTAACTAGTAATGACACACCACACACACACGGTGCGCCATTACTAACTTTGACCCAAAATTCCCCCGAATGCAACCCCCCCTCTGTAGACCGCCTTTTCAGTTTTAGAAAAAAAATGATGGAAATGTCAAAAAAATAAAATAAAATAAGTTTCCCATGTGAAATGTGGTCTAGTTGTTGGGAAAATTTACAAATATGAATTTCGACTTTATTTGCAAAATCTCTTTGGAATTTGTAAAATGGGCATAACTTTTGCATACAAACTAACAGAAAAAAAGTTACGGGGCTTTTAATATCTGGAGGCAAAAAAATTCAAAAAAATTCAAACTTACTAGCGGCGCACCGTTTGCTAGGTGCACCACTAGTAACAAAAAAAATTAGTTTCAAATTTTTTTCGGTAATTTTTTTCAAAATATGATACGTAATATGAACGGAAGTTTGAAATATTTTTTCAAAATTTCATCACACTCATGAACATGAACAAAGTCCTAAACATCAACTAGGTTTAATAGGATTGATATGCTAGATATATCAACAAGTGCGTGTGAAGTGAGCTGGTGCTGGGGTTGGATAGAACTCTGGAGTAGTGTGAGGATGGGTGACCTTTCGGGAAGTTTGACCACAGAGTGCAATTTGACCTGAGATTAAGCATATTGACCCGAGATTAAGCCATAGTGACCCAAGATTAAGAAAAAAACGGGAAAAAATAAAAAAAAATTGAAAAAACTTTAAAAAAAATTGAATTTTTTTATTACTAATGGCGCACTTCTATGTGGTGCGCCATTACTAAGTCAGATAGTAATGGCACACCTCTAGGCATACTAATGGCGCACTACAGGTGCGCCATTAGTATCTGGTGTACTAATGGCGCACTAATGGCGCACCAGTGGTGCACCATTAGTAAAAAATTCTAATGGCGTGATGCTAGTGGCGCACCTGTAGTGCACCATTAGTAGCAAAAATAGGTGCGCCACTAGCAGGCCTTTTTCTAGTAGTGACTGTTGGAAATATGCCCTAGAGGCAATAATAAAATGGTTATTGTTGTATTTCCTTGTTCATGATAATTGTCTATTATTCATGCTAAATTGTATTGACCGGAAACCGTAATACATGTGTGAATACGTAGACCACAACATGTCCCTAGTGAGCCTCTAGTTGACTAGCTCGTTGATCAACAGATGGTAAGACCATCCTGACTATGGACATTGGATGTCATTGATAACGGGATCACATCATTAGGAGAATGATGTGATGGACAAAACCCAATCCTAAGCATAGCACAAGATCGTGTAGTTCGTTTGCTAAAGCTTTTCTAATGTCAAGTATCATTTCCTTAGACCATGAGATTGTGTAACTCTCGGATACCGTAGGAGTGCTTTGGGTGTACCAAACATCACAACATAACTGGGTGACTACAAAGGTGCTCTACAAGTATCTCTTAAAGTGTCTGTTGAGTTGGCACGAACCGAGACTGGGATTTGTTACTCCGTATGATGGAGAGGTATCTCTGGGCCCACTCGGTGATGTATCATCATAATGAGCTCAATGTGACTAAGTAGTTAGTCAGGGGATCATGCATTACGGAACGAGTAAAGTGACTTGCCGGTAACGAGATTGAACGAGGTATTGGGATACCGACGATTGAATCTCGGGCAAGTAACGTACCATTGACAAAGGGAATTGTATACGGGATTGCTTGAATCCTCGACATCATGGTTCATTCGATGATATCATCATGGAACATGTGGGAGCCAACATGGGTATCCAGATCCTGCTGTTGGTTATTGGCTAGAGAGCTGTCTTGGTCATGTCTACATGATTCCCGAACCCTTAGGGTCTACACACTTAAGGTTCGATGATGCTAGGGTTATAGGGAAGATTTGTATGTGATTACCGAATGTTGTTCAGAGTCCCAGAGGTAACGAGGAGTTCCGAAATGGTCATGAGGTGAAGATTTATATATGGGAAGTCATCATACGATCGCCGGAAATATTCAGGGGTATACCGGTATGTACCGGGACCACCGGAGGGGTTCCGGGGGTCCACCGGGAGGGTCCACCTGCCCCGGAGGGCCTTATGGGCTGTAGGTGGAAGGGGACCAGCCCCTAAGTGGGTTGGGCGCCAACCCCCCTAGGGCCGATGCGCCTAGGGTTGGGGGGGACCCTAAGGGGGGCGCCTCCCTTGCTTGGGGGGCAAGCCCCCTCCACCTTGGTCGCCGCCCCCCTCTAGATCTCATCTAGAGGGGGCGGACCCCTTCCCCCTTCTCCCTATAAATAGAGGGGTGGAGGGAGGGCTGCAGCACCACATCCAAGGCGCAGCCCCTCCCCTCCCCAACACCTCTCCTCCTCCGCGTAAGCTTGGCGAAGCCCTGCCGAAGAACTGCCACTCCATCACCACCATGCCGTCGTGCTGCTGTTGGAGCCATCTTCCTCAACCTCTCCCTCCTCCTTGCTGGATCAAGGCACGAGAGACGTCACCAGGCTGCACGTGTGTTGAACGCGGAGGTGCTGTTGTTCGGCACTTAGATCGGAATCCACCGCGATCTGAATCGCTATGAGTACGACTCCTTCATCCGCGTTCTTGCAACGCTTCCGTCTCGCGATCTTCAAGGGTATGAAGATGCACTCCCCTCTCTCTCGTTGCTAGTTACTACATAGATTGATCTTGGTGATGCGTAGATTTTTTTTAATTTCTACAATGATCCCCAACATCAAGTCAATCACATCATTCTCTAATGATGTGATCCCGTTAATCAAATGACAACTCAGGTCTATGGCTAGGAATTCAACGTGCTAGTCAAGTAGAGGCACACTAGTGACATTATGTTTGTCTATGTATTCACACATGTACTAAGTTTCCGGTTAATACAATTCTAGCGTGAATAATAAACATTTATCATGATATAAGGAAATATAAATAACAACTTTATTATTGCCTCTAGGGCATATTTCCTTCACTAGGGGCGCGCTATTGGGGAACGTAGTAATAATTCTAAAAAATTCCTACGTGTCACCAAGATCAATCTGGGAGATGCTAGCAACGAGAGAGAGAGTGCGTCTTCATACCCTTGAAGATCGCTAAGCGGGAGCGTTACAAGAACGCAGTTGATGGAGTCGTACTCGCGGTGATTCAAATCGCAGAAGATCTGATCCAAGCGTCGAATGGGCGGCGCCTTTGCGTTCAACACACATACAGCCCGGTGACGTCTCCTCCTTCTTGATCCAGCAAGGGGGGGAGGAGAAGTTGAGGGAGAACTCCGGCAGCATGACGACGTGGTAGTGGAACTCGTGGTTCTCCGGCAGAGCTTCGCCAAGATCAACGGAGGAGGAGGAGGTGTAGGAAGGGGGAGGGTTGTGCCAGGGGCTAAGGTGCGGCTGCCCTCCCACCCCCCTATATTTATAGGGTGAAGGTGAGAGGGGACCGGCCCCCCTAGATGCATCTAGAGGGGGGCGGCGGCCAAGGGGTGAGACTTGCCCCCCTAGCAGGTGGGAGGCGCCCCCACCCCCCAGGGTTTCCAACCCTAGGCGCATTGGGCCCTTGGGGGGCACACCAGCCCACTAGGGGGCTGGTTCCCACCCATATTCAGCCCACTTGGCCCCCCGGGGTAGGTGGACCCACCCGGTGGACCCCCGAACACCTTTTGGTGGTCCCGGTACAATACCGATAACCCCAAAACCATCTAGCGACTGAAACTGGACTTCCCATATATAAATCTTCACCTCTGGACCATTCCGGAACTCCTCGTGACGTCCGGGATCTCATCCAGGACTCCGAACAACTTCCGGTAACCACATACAATTTCCCATTACAACTCTAGCGTCACCGAACCTTAAGTGTGTAGACCCTATGGTCTCGGGAACCATGCAGACATGACCGAGACATCTCTCCGGCCAATAAACAATAGCGGGATCTGGATACCCATATTGGCTCCCACATGTTCCACGATGATCTCATCGGATGAACCATGATGTCGGGGATTCAATCAATCTCGTATACAATTCCCTTTGTCCATCGGTATGTTACTTGCGCGAGATTCGATCGTCGGTATCACCGTACCTCATTCAATCTCATTACCAGCAAGTCTCTTTACTCGTTCCGTAACACATCATCCCATGGCTAACTCCTTAGTCACATTGAGCTCATTATGATGTTGCATTACCGAGTGGGCCCAGAGATACCTCTCCATCATACGGAATGACAAATCCCAGTCTCGATTTGTACCAACCCAACAGACACTTTTGGAGATACCTGTAGTGCACCTTTATGGTCAACCAATAACTTTGTGACTACGGCATCTGGGAGTTGCACAATCTCATGGTTGAAGGAAAGATACTTGACATTAGAAAAGCTCTAGCAAATGAACTACACGATCTTGTGCTATGCTTAGGATTGGGTCTTGTCCATCACATCATTCTCCTAATGATGTGATCTCGTTATCAATGACATCCAATGTCCATGGTCAGGAAACCATAACCATCTATTGATCAACGAGCTAGTCAACTAGAGGCTCACTAGGGACATGTTGTGGTCTATGTATTCACACATGTATTACGATTTCCTGTTAATACAATTATAGCATGAATAATAGACAATTATCATGAACAAGGAAATATAATAATAACCATTTTATTATTGCCTCTAGGGCATATTTCCAACAATCTCCCACTTGCACTAGAGTCAATAATCTATTTACATTGTGATGAATCGAACACCTACAGAATTCTGGTGCTGATCATGTTTTGCTCGTGGAAGAGGTTTAGTCAACAGATCTGCGACGTTTAGATCCGTATGTACTTTACAAATATCTATGTCTCCATCTTGAATATATTCACGAACGGAGTTGAAGCGGCGCTTGGTGTGCTTGGTCTTCTTGTGAAACCTGGGCTCCTTGGCAATAGCAATAGCTCTAGTGTTGTCACAGAAGAGAGGCATTGGGCCCGACGCATTTGGAATCACTCCTAGGTCAGTGATAAACTCCTTCATCCACACTCCTTCCTGCGCTGCTTCCGAAGCAGCTATGTACTTTGCTTCACATGTAGATCTTGATGGGGAACATAGTAATTCAAAAAAAAATCTACGATCATGCAAGATCTATCTAGGAGATGCATAGCAACGAGACGGGAGAGTGTGTCCACATACCCTCGTAGACCGAAAGCAGAAGCGTTTAGTAACTCGGTTGATGTAGTCGAATGTCTTCACGATCCAACCGATCCAAGTACCGAACGTACGGCACCTCCGTGTTCAGCACACGTTCAGCACGATGACGTCCCTCGAGCTCTTGATCTAGTAGAGGGTCAAGGGAGAGTTCCGTCAGCACGACGGCATGGTGACAATGTTGATGAAGTTACCAGCGTTGGGCTTCGCCTAAGCACTACGACGATAAAGGAGGAGAGGGGGAGGCTGGCCGGCCCGATAGGGCGCGCCAAGAGGAAGGACTCCTACTAGGACTCCAAGTCCTAGTAGGATTCCACTTGGTGGAAGGGGGGAAGAAGGAAGGGAGAGGGAGAGAGAGAGGGAAAGGGGGGCCGCACCCCTCCCCTAGTCCTATTCGGACTACCCATGGGGGGCGCGCCTCTCCCTTGTGGGCTGTCCTATCTCTCCCCTATGGCCCATGTTGGCCCATTGCTTCCCCGGGGGGTTCGGTAACCCCTCCGGCACTCCGTTTTTACCCGGTACCTCTCGAAACTCTTCCGGTGTCCGAATAACATCGTCCAATATATCAATCTTTATGTCTCGACCATTTCGAGACTCCCCATCATGTCCATGATCTCATCTGGGACTTTGAACAAAGTTTGGTTACCAAATCACATAACTCATAATACAAATCATCATCGAACATTAATCATGCAGACCCTACGGGTTCGAGAACTATGTAGACATGACCGAGACATATCTCCGGTCAATAACCAATAGCGGAACCTGGATGCTCATATTGGTTCCTACATATTCTACAAAGATCTTTATCGATTAAACCGCATAACAACATACGTTGTTCCCTTTGTCATCGGTATGTTACTTGCCCGAGATTCAATCGTCGGTATCATCATACCTAGTTCAATCTCGTTACTGACAAGTCTGTTTACTCGTTCTGTAATGCTTCATCCTGCAACTAACTCATTATTCACATTGCTTGCAAGGCTTATAGTGATGAGCATTACCGAGAGGGCCCAGAGATACCTCTCCGATACACGGAGTGAAAAATCCTAATCTCGATCTTTGTCGACCCAACAAACACCTTCAGAGACACCTGTAGAGCATCTTTATAATCACCCAGTTATGTTGTGACATTTGATAGCACACAAGGTGTTCCTCCGGTATTCGGGAGTTGCATAATCTCATTGTCAGAGGAACATGTATAAGTCATGAAGAAAGCAGTAGCAATAAAACTGTAACGATCATAACGCTAAGCTAACGGATGGGTCTTGTCCATCAGATCATTCTCCTAATGATGTGATCCCGTTCATAAAATGACAACACATGTCTATGGTTAGGAAACTTAACCATCTTTGGTTAACGAGCTAGTCAAGTAGAGGCATACTAGGGACATTATGTTTTGTCTATGTATTCGCACATGTACTAACCTTCCGGTTAATACAATTCTAACATGAATAATAAACATTTATCATGATATAAGGAAATATAAATAACAACTTTATTATTGCCTCTAGGGCATGTTTCCTTTAGTCTCCCACTTGCACTAGAGTCAATAATCTAGATTACAAAGTAATGATTCTAACACCCATGGAGTCTTGGTGTTTATCATGTTTTGCTTGTGGAAGAGGCTTAGTCAATGGGCTCCAACATTCAGATCCATATGTATTTTGAAAATCTCTATGCCTCCCTCCGCGACTTGATGCCGGATGGAATTGAAGCATCTCTTGATGTGTTTGGTTCTCTTGTGAAATCTGGATTTCTTTGCCAAGGCAATTGCACCAGTATTGTCACAAAACATTTTCATTGGACCCGATGCACTAGGTATTACACCTAGATCGGATATGAACTCCTTCATCCAGACTCCTTCATTTGCTGCTTCCGAAGCAGCTATGTAGTCCACTTCACACGTAGATCCCGCCATGACACTCTGCTTGGAACTGGACCAACTGACAACTCCACCATTCCATATAAATACATATCCGGATTGCGACTTAGAGTCATCCGGATCAGTGTCAAAGCTTGCATCGACGTAACCATTTACGACAAGCTCTTTGTCACCTCCATAAATGAGAAACATATCCTTAGTTCTTTTCAGGTATTTCAAGATGTTCTTGACCGCTGTCTAATACGTCTCCAATGTATCTATAATTTTTGATTGTTCCATGCTATTATATTACCCCTTTTGGATGTTTATGGGCTTTATTTTACACATTTATATCATTTTTGGGACTAACCTACTAACCGGAGGCCCAACCCGTATTGCTTTTTTGCCCATTTCAGTATTTCGAAGAAAAGGAATATCAAACGGAGTCCAAACGGAATGAAACCTTCGGGAGCGTGATTTTTGGAACGAACGTGATCCAGAGGACTTGGAGTGCAAGTCAAAAAGCAATCGAGGCGGCCAGGAGATAGGAGGGCGCGCCCAACCCTACAGGGCACGCCCCCTGTCTCCTCGGCCCCTCAGGCGGCCACCGGCGTACTTCTTCCTCCTATATATACCCACGTACCCCGAAAACATTGAGGGAGCCACTGAAATACAATTTCCACCGCCGTAACATTCTATATCCGCGAGATCCCATCTTGAAGCCTTCGCCGGCGCTTCGCCGGAGGGGGAATCGACCATGAAGGGCTTCTACATCAACACCATAGCCGCTCCGATGAGTTGTGAGTAGTTTACCACAGACCTTCGGGTCCATAGTTATTAGCTAGTTGGCTTATTCTCTCTTTTTTGGATCTCAATACCATGTTCTCCCCCTCTCTTGTGGAGATCTATTTGGTGTAACTCTTTTTGCGATGTGTTTGTCGAGATCCGAGGAATTGTGGGTTTATGATCAATTTTATCTATGAGAAATATTTGAATCTCCTCTGAATTCTTTTATGTAGGATTGAGTTATCTTTGCAAGTATCTTCAAATTATCAGTTTGATTTGGCCTACTAGATTGATCTTTCTTGCCATGGGAGAAGTGCTTAGCTTTGGGTTCAATCTTGCGGTGTCCTTTCCCAGTGACAGCAGGGGCAGGAAGGCACGTATTGTATTGTTGCCATCGAGGATAAAAAGATGGGGTTTATATCATATTGCATGAGTTTATCCCTCTACACCATGTCATCTTTCTTAATGCGTTACTCTGTTCTTATGAACTTAATACTCTAGATGCATGCTGGATAGCGGTTGATGTGTGGAGTAATAGTAGTAGATGCAGGCATGAGTTGGTCTACTTGTTGCGGACGTGATGCCTATATACATGATCATGCCTAGATAATCTCATAATTATTCGCTTTTCTATCAATTGCTCGACAGTAATTTGTGCACCCACTGTAATAGTTATGCTATCTTGAGAGAAGCCACTAGTGAAACCTATGGCCCCCGGGTCTATCTTTTATCATATAAGCTTTCGATCTACTTTTATTTGCATCTTTACTTTTCCAATCTATATTATAAAATACCAAAAATATATTTATCTTATCATATCAAATCTCACTTTCGCAAGTGGCCATGAAGGGATTGACAACCCCTTTATCCCGTTGGTTGCGAGTTCTTTGTTTGTTTGTGTAGGTGCGTAGGACTTTTGAGGAACGTCCTACTGGATTGATACCTTGGTTCTCAAAAACTGAGGGAAATACTTACACTACTATTGCTGCATCACCCTTTCCTCTTCGAGGAAAACCAACGCAAGCTCAAGACGTAGCACTGTCCAGTGCTCCACTCCTGGATTACTTTGGTACCTCCCTGCTATACTTATAGCAAGGCACATATCAGGTCTGGTACACAACATTGCATACATGATAGAACCTATGGCTGAAGCATAGGGAATGACTTTCATTTTCTCTCTATCTTCTACAGTGGTCGGGCATTGAGTCCGACTCAACTTCACACCTTGTAACACATGCAAAAACCCTTTCTTTAACTGATCCATTTTGAACTTCTTCAAAACTTTATCAAGGTATGTGCTTTGTGAAAGTCCAATTAAGCGTCTTGATCTATCTCTATAGATCTTGATGCCCAATATGTAAGTAGCTTCACCGAGGTCTTTAATTGAAAAATTCTTATTCAAGTATCCTTTTATGCCATCCAGAAATTCTATATCATTTCCAATCAACAATATGTCATGCACATATAATATTTGAAATGCTATAGAGCTCCCACTCACTTTCTTGTAAATACAGGCTTCTCCAAAAGTCTGTATAAAACCATATGCTTTGATCACACTATCAAAGTGTATATTCCAACTCCGAGAGGCTTGGACCAGTCCATAAATGGATCGCTGGAGCTTGCACACTTTGTTAGCACCCTTTGGATCGACAAAACCTTCTGATTGCATCATATACAACTCTTCTTTAAGAAATCCATTAAGGAATGCAGTTTTGACATCCATTTGCCATATTTCATAATCATAAAATGCAGCACTTGCTAACATGATTCAGACAGACTTAAGCACCGCTACGGGTGAGAAGGTCTCATCGTAGTCAACTCCTTGAACTTGTCGAAAACCTTTTGCAACAGGTCGAGCTTTCTAGACAGTAACATAACCGTCAACATCAGTCTTCTTCTTGAAGATCCATTTATTTTCTATGGCTTGCCGATCATTGGGCAAGTCCACCAAAGTCCACACTTTGTTCTCATACTTGGATCCCATCTCAGATTTCATGGCCTCAAGCCATTTTGCGGAACCTGGGCTCATCATTGCTTCCTCATAGTTCATAGGTTCATCATGGTCTAGTAACATGACTTCCAGAACAGGATTATCGTACCACTCTGGTGCGGACCGTGCTCTAGAAGACCTACGAGGTTCGGTAGTAACTTGATCTGAAGTTTCATGATCATCATCATTAGCTTCCTCACTAATTGGTGTAGGAATCACTGGAACTGATTTCTATGGTGTACTACTTACCAATTCAGGAGAAGGTACAATTACCTCATCAAGTTCTACTTTCCTCCCACTCACTTCTTTCGAGAGAAACTCCTCTAGAAAGGATCCATTCTTAGCAACGAATATCTTGCCTTCGGATCCGTGATAGAAGGTGTACCTAACAGTTTCCTTTGGGTGTCCTATGAAGACACACTTCTCCGATTTGGGTTCGAGCTTATCAGTTTGAAGCTTTTTCACATAAGCATCGCAGCCCCAAACTTTAAGAAACGACAACTTGGGTTTCTTGCCAAACCATGGTTCATAAGGTGTCATCTCAACGGATTTTGATGGTGCCCTATTTAAAGTGAATGCAGCCGTCTCTAAAGCATAACCCCAAAATGATAGCGGTAAGTCAGTAGGAGACATCATAGATCACACCATATCCAATAAAGTACAGTTACAATGTTCGGACACACCATTACACTGTGGTGTTCCCGGTGGCGTGAGTTGCGAAACTATTCCACATTGTTTCAAATGAAGACCAAACTCGTAGCTCAAATATTCGCCTCCATGATCAGATTATAGAAACTTTATTTTCTTGTTACGATGATTTTCTACTTCACTATGAAATTCTTTGAACTTTTCAAATGTTTCAGACTTATGTTTCATTAAGTAGATATACCCATATCTGCTCAAATCATCTGTGAATGTAAGAAAATAACGATACCCACCACGAGCCTCAATACTCATTGGTCCGCATACATTGGTATGTGATGACCCACAAGTATAAGGGATCTATCGTAGTCCTTTCGATAAGTAAGAGTGTCGAACCCAACGAGGAGTAGAAGGAAATGACAAGCGGTTTTCAGTAAAGTATTCTCCGCAAGCACTGAAATTGTAGGTAACAGATAGTTTTGTGAAAAGGTAATTTGTAACGGGTAACAAGCAATGAAAGTAAATAAAGTGTAGCAAGGTGGCCCAATCCTTTTTGTAGCAAAGGACAAGCCTGGAAAAATTCTCATAATGAGAAAAGCGCTCCCGAGGACACATGGGAATTATCGTCAAGCTAGTTTTCATCACGCTCATATGATTCGCGTTCGGTACTTTGATAATTTGATATGTGGATGGACCGGTGCTTGGGTACTGCCATTTCTTGGACAAGCATCCCACTTATGATTAACCCCTATTGCAAGCATCCACAACTACAAAAGAAGTATTAAGGTAAACCTAACCATAGCATGAAACTAGTGGATCCAAATTAGCCCCTTACGAAGCAACACATAAACTAGGGTTTAAGCTTCTGTCACTCTAGTAACCCATCATCTACTTATTACTTCCCAATGCCTTCCTCTAGGCCCAAATAATGGTGAAGTGTCATGTAGTCGATGTTCACATAACACCACTAGAGGAGAGACAACATACATCTCATCAAAATATCAAAAGAATACCAAATTCACATGACTACTAATAGCAAGACTTCACCCATGTCCTCAGGAACAAATGTAACTACTCACAAAGCATATTCATGTTCATGATCAGAGGAGTATTAATATGCATTAAGGATCTGGAGATATGATCTTCCACCAAGTAAACCAATTAGCATCAACTATAAGGAGTAATTAACACTACTAGCAACCCACAGGTACCAAATTGTGGTTTTGATACAATATTGGATACAAGAGATGAACTAGGGTTTGGAGAGGAGATGGTGCCGGTGAAGATGTTGATGGAGAGTGACCCCCTCCCGATGAGAGGATCGTTGGTGATGACGATGGTGATGATTTCCCCCTCCCGGAGGGAAGTTTCCCCGACAAAACAGCTCCCTCGGAGCCCTAGATTGGTTCCGCCTCATGGCGGCGGAGTTTCTTCTCGTGAGATTACCTCTGATTTTTTCCAAGGTAAAAGCCTTCTTATAGCAGAAGATGGGCACCAAAGGGCCACCAGGGGGCCCAAGAGACAGGGGGCACGCCCAGTAGGGGGGCACGCCCCTCCACCCTCCTGGCCAGGGTGTGGCCCCCCTCAGGTATTTTCTTCGCTCAATAATTCTTATTAATTCCAAAAGTGACTTCCATGGAGTTTCAGGATTTTTGGAGCTATGCAGAATAGGTTTCCAATATTTGCTCCTTTTCTAGCCAGAATTCCAGCTGCCGGCATTCTCCCTCTTCATGATAAACCTTGTAAAATAAGAGACAATAGCCATAAGTATTGTGACATAACATGTAATAACAACCCATAATGCAATAAATATGGATATAAAAGCATGATGCAAAATGGACGTATCAGTATGTATTATTTCCAATAAGTCAGTAGCTCGTTCTATTGTTCCGGAGAACGGAGTTTTAGTCATCTTGCCCATGAGGCATGGTTCGCAAGCACCAAGTGATTCATAATCAAGTGATTCCAAAAGCCCATCAGCATGGAGTTTCTTCATGCGCTTTACACCAATATGACCTAAACAATAGTGCCACATATAAGTTGCACTATCATTATCAACTTGGCATCTTTTGGCTTCAATATTATGAACATGTGTATCACCACGATCGAGATTCAACAAAAATAGACCACTCAACAAGGGTGCACCACCATAAAAGATATTACTCATATAAATAGAACAACCATTATTCTCCGATTTAAATGAATAACCGTCTCGCATCAAACAAGATCCAGATATAATGTTCATGCTCAACGCTGGCACCAAATAACAATTATTCAGGTGTAAACCTAATCCTGAAGGTAGATGTAGAGGTAGCGTGCCGACGTTGATCACATCGACCTTGGAACCATTTCTGATGCGCATCGTCACCTCGTCCTTAGCCAATCTTTGTTTAATCCGTAGCCCCTGTTTCGGGTTGCAAATATGAGCAACAGAACCAGTATCAAATACCCAGGCGCTACTACGAGTATTAGTAAGGTACACATCAATAACATGTATATCAAATATACCTTTCACTTTGCCATCCTTCTTATCCGCCAAATACTTGGGGCAGTTCCGCTTCCAGTGACCAGTCCCTTTGTAGTAGAAGCACTCAATTTCAGGCTTAGGTCCAGATTTGGGCTTCTTCCCGGGAGTAGCAACTTGCTTGCTATTCTTCTTGAAGTTCCCCTTCTTTACTTTGCCTTTTTCTTGAAAATAGTGGTCTTGTTAACCATCAACAGTTGATGCTCCTTCTTGATTTCTACCTCCGTAGCCTTTAGCATTGCGAAGAGCTCGGGAATCGTTTTCGTCATCCCTTGCATATTATAGTTCATCATGAAGCCTTTATAGCTTGGTGGCAGTGATTGAAGAACTCTGTCAATGACACTATCATCAGGAAGATTAACTCCCAGCTGAGTCAAGTGGTTATGGTACCCAGACATTCTGAGTATGTGTTCACTGGTAGAACTATTCTCTTCTATTTTGCAGCTATAGAACTTGTTTGAGACTTCATATATCTCAACTCGGGCATTTGCTTGAAATATTAACTTCAACTCTTGGAACAACTCATATGCTCCATGACATTCAAAACGTCTTTGAAGTCCCGATTCTAAGCCGTAAAGCATGTCACACTAAACTATCGAGTAGTCATCAACACGCGTCTGCTAGGCATTCACAATGTCTGCAGTTGCTGGCGCAGGTGGTACAACTAGCGGTGCTTCAAGGACGTAATTCTTCTGTGCAGCAATGAGGATAATCCTCAAGTTACGGACCCAGTCTGTGTAATTGCTACCATAATCTTTCAACTTAGCTTTCTGTAGGAACACATTAAAATTCAAGGGAACGGTAGCACGGGCCATTGATCTACAACAACATAGACATGCAAAAACTATCAGGACTAAGTTCATGATAAATTAAAGTTCAGTTAATCATACTACTTAAGAACTCCCACTTAGATAGACATCCCTCTAGTCATCTAAATGATCACGTGATCCAAATCAACTAAACCATGTCCGATCATCACATGAGATGGAGTAGTTTTCAATGGTGAACATCACTATGTTGATCATATCTACTATATGATTCACCTTCGACCTTTCGATCTTAGTGTTCTGAGGCCATATCTGCATATGCCAGGCTCTCAAGTTTAACCCTAGTATTCTACATATGCAAAACTGGCTTGCACCCGTTGTATGTGAACGTAGAGCTTATCACACCCGATCATCACGTGGTGTCTCGGCACGACGAACTTAGCAACAGTGCATACTCAGGGAGAACACTTATACCTTGAAATTTAGTAAGGGATCATTTTATAATGCTACTGCCGTACTAAGCAAAATAAGATGCATAAAAGATAAACATCACATGCAATCAAAATATGTGACATGATATGGCCATCATCATCTTGTGCTCATGATCTCCATCACCGAAGCATCATCATGATCTCCATCATCACCAACTTAACACCTTGATCTCCATTGTAGCATCATTGTCGTCTCGCCAACTATTGCTACTACGACTATCGCTACCGCTTAGTGATAAAGTAAAGCAATTACACGGCGATTGAATTTCATACAATAAAGTGACAACCATATGGCTCCTGCCAGTTGCCGATAAATCTGTTACAGAACATGATCATCTCATACAACAATTTATATCACATCATGTCTTGACCATATCACATCACAGCAAGCCCTGCAAAAACAAGTTAGACGTCCTCTACTTTGTTGTTGCAAGTTTTACGTGGCTGCTACGAGCTTCTAGCAAGAACCGTTCTTACCTACGCATCAAAACCACAACGATTTTTCGTCAGGTACGTTGTTTTAACCTTAAACAAGGATCAGACATAGTCAAACTTGATGCAACTAAAGTTGGAGGAATAGACACCCGCCAGCCACCTATGTGCAAAGCACGTCGGTAGAACCAGTCTCATGAACGCGGTCATGTAATGTCGGGCGGGCCGCTTCATCTAGAAATACCACCAAATCAAAGTAAGACGTTGGTGGTAAGCAATATGACTATTATCACCCACAACTCTTTGTGTTCTACTCGTGCATATATCATCTACGCATAGACCTGGCTCTAATATCACCGATGGGGAATGTAGTAATTCAAAAAAAATCCTACGATCAGGCAAGATCTATTTAGGATATGCATAGCAACGAGACGGGAGAGTGTGTCCACGTATCCTCGTAGACTGAAAGCAGAAGCATTTAGTAACGCAGTTGATGTACTCGAACATCTTCATGATCCAACCAATCCAATTACCGAGCGTACGGCACCTCCGTGCTCAGCACACGTTCAGCACGATGACGTCCCTCGAGCTCTTGAGCCAGTAGAGGGTCGAGGGAGATTTCTGTCAGCACGATGGCATGGCGACGGTGTTGATGAAGTTACCGGCGCAGGGCTTCGCCTAAGCACTACGACGATATGGCCGAGGTGTTAAACTATGGAGGGGGGCACCGCACACGGCTAAGAGATTGTCTGTTGTGCTTTGGGGTGCCACCCTGCCCCCGTATATAAAGGACGAGAGGGGGAGGCCGGCCGGCCCTGTAGGGCGCGCCAAGAGGGAGGAGTCCTACTAGGACTCCAAATCCTGGTAGGATTCCACTTGGTGGAAGGGGGAAGAAGGATGGGAGAGGGAGAGGGAGAGGGAAAGGGGGGTTGCTCCCCCTCCCCTAGTCCTATTCGGATTCTCCATGGGGGGGGGGGCGCCTCCCCCTTGTGGGCTGTCC
This sequence comes from Triticum dicoccoides, assembly GCF_002162155.2. Lineage (NCBI taxonomy): Eukaryota > Viridiplantae > Streptophyta > Magnoliopsida > Poales > Poaceae > Triticum > Triticum dicoccoides. The sequence goes on from NC_041391.1 coordinate 595,257,811, forward strand.
TCTCTCTCCCCTATGGCCCATGTTGGCCCATTGCTTCCCCGGGGGGTTCCGGTAACCCCTCTGGCACTCCATTTTTAACCGGTACCCCTCGGAACTCTTCCGGTGTCCGAATAACATCGTCCAATATATCAATCTTTATGTCTTGACCATTTCAAGACTCCTCGTCATGTCCATGATGTCATCCGAGACTCCAAACAAACTTCGGTCATCAAATCACATAACTCATAATACAAATCGTCATTGAACGTTAAGCGTGTGGACCCTATGGGTTCAAGGACTATGTAGACATGACCGAGACATATCTCCGATCAATAACCAATAGCGGAACCTGGATGCTCATATTGGTTCCTACATATTCTACGAAGATCTTTATCGGTCAAACCGCATAACAACATACGTTGTCCCCTTTGTCATCGGTATGTTACTTGCCCGAGATTCGATTGTTGGTATCATCATACCTAGTTCAATCTTGTTACCGGCAAGTCTCTTTACTCGTCCGTAATGCTTCATCCTGTAACTAACTCATTAATCACATTGCTTGCAGGGCTTATAGTGATGAGCATTATCGAGAGGGCCCAGAGATACCTCTCCGATACACGGAGTGACAAATCCTACTCTCGATCTATGCCAACCCAACAAACACCTTCAGAGACACCTGTAGAGCATCTTTATAATAACCCAGTTATGTTGTCACATTTTGTAGCACACAAGGTGTTCCTCCGGTATTCGGGAGTTGCATAATCTCATAGTCAAAGGAACATGTATAATTCATGAAGAAAGCAGTAGCAATAAAACTGTAACAATCATAATGCTAAGCTAATGGATGGGTCTTGTCCATCACATCATTCTCCTAATGATGTGATCCCATTAATCAAATGACAACACATGTCTATGGTTAGGAAACATAACCATCTTTGATTAACGAGCTAGTCAAGTAGAGGCATACTAGGGACATTATGTTTTGTCTATGTATTCACACATGTACTAAGTTTCAAGTTAATACAATTCTAGCATGAATAATAAACATTTATCATGATATAAGGAAATATAAATAACAACTTTATTATTGCCTCCAGGGCATGTTTCCTCCAGATCCCGCCACGACGCTTTGCTTGCAGCTGCACCAGCTGACTGCCCCAGCATTCAAAATATACATGGATTCGGTTTGTGACTTGGAGTCATCCATATCTATGTCAAAGCTAGCGTCAAGGTAACCATTTACGACAAGCCTTTGGCACCTCCATAAATGAGAAAGATATCCTTAGTCCTTTTCAGGTACTTCAGGATATTCTTGACCGCTTTCCGGTGTTCCATACCGGGATCACTTTGGTACCTCCCTACCAAACTTATGGCAAGGTTCACATCAGGTCTAGTACACAACATGGCATACATAATAGAGCCTATGGCTTAGGCATAGGGGATGACACTCATCTTTTCTCTTTCTTCTGCCGAGGTCGGGCATTGAGCTGTGCTCAATCTCACACCTTGCAATACAGGTAAGAACCCCTTCTTGATCCATATTGAATTTCTTCAATATCTTGTCAAGGTATGTGCTTTGTGAAGGACCAATGAGGCATCTCGGTCTATCTCTATAGATCTTGATGCCTAATATGTAAGCCGCTTCTCCAAGGTCCTTCATTGAAAAATCCGTATTCAAGTAGGCCTTTATGCTATCCAAAAGTTATATATCATTTCCCATCAACAATATGTCATCCACATATAATATGAGAAATGCTACAGAGCTCCCACCCACTTTCTTGTAAATACAGCTTCTCCATAAGTCTGTATAAACCCAAACGCTTTGATCACTTCATTAAAGCGAATGTTCCAACTCTAAGATGCTTGCACCAGCCCATAGATGGAGCGCTGGAGCTTGCATACCTTATCGGCATTCTTAGGATCGACAAAACCTTCCGGTTGCATCATATACAATTCTTCCTCAAGGAATGTCATTTTGACGTCCATTTTCCAGATCTCATAATCATAGAATGCGACAATTGCTAACATGATTCAGATGAACTTCAGCTTCACTATAGGTGAGAAGGTCTCATTGTAGTCAACTCCTTGAACTTGTCGATAACCATTAGCGACAAGCCAAGCCTTATAGACGGTCACATTACCATCCGTGCCAGTCTTCTTCTTAAAGATTCACTTATTCTCTATGTCTTGCCAATCATCGGGTAACTCCACCAAAGTCCATACTTTGTTCTCATACATGGATCCTTTCTCAGATTTCATGGCTTCAAGCCATTTGTTGGAATCCGGGCCCGCCATCACTTCTTCATAGTTCGAAGGTTCACCGTTGTCTAACAACATGATTTCCAGGACAGGGTTGCCGTACCATTCTGGTGTGGAACGTGTCCTCATGGACCTTTGAAGTTCAGTAGCAACTTGATCCAAAAGTTTCATGATGATCATCATTAACTTCCTCTCTAGCCGGCGCAGGCACCACAGAAACATCTTCCTGTGCTGCGCTACTCTCCGGTTCAAGAGGGGGTACCTCATCAAGTTCTACTTCCTCCCACTTACTTCTTTCAAGAGAAACTCTTTCTCCAGAAAGGATCCATTCTTGGAAACAAAGATCTTGCCTTCGTATCTGAGGTAGGAGGTATACCCAATAGTTTCCTTAGGGTATCCTATGAAGACGCACTTTTCCAATTTGGGTTCGAGCTTTTCAGGTTGAAGTAAGCCTCACATCCCCAAACTTTCAAAAACGACAACTTAGGTTTCTTCCCAAACCATAATTCATACGATGTTATCTCAATGGATTTAGACGGTGCCCTATTTAAAGTGAATGCGGTAGTCTCTGAAGCAACACCAAAATGACAGCGGTAAATCGGTAAGAGACATCATAGATCGCATCATATCCAATAGAGTGCGATTACGACGTTCGGACACACCATTTCACTGAGGTGTTCCAGGCGGCGTGAGTTGTGAAACAATTCAACATTTCCTTAAGTGCGTGCCAAACTCATGACTCAAATATTCTCCTCCATGATCTGATCGTAGGGACTTTATTTTCCTGTCACGTTGATTCTCTACCTCGCTATGAAATTCCTTGAACTTTTCAAAGGTCTCAGACTTGTGTTTCATTAAGTAGACATACCCATATCTACTTAAGTCATCGGTGAGGGTGAGAACATAAGGATAGCCACCGCGAGCCTCAATGCTCATTGGACTGCATACATCAGTATGTATTATTTCCAACAAGTTGGTTGCTCCCTCCATTGTTCTGGAGAACGGAGTCTTCATCATTTTGCCCATGAGGCATGGTTTGCACATGTCAAATGATTCATAATCAAGAGACTCCAAAAGTCCATCTGCATGGAGTTTCTTCATGCATTTGACACCAATGTGACCAAGGCGGCTGTGCCACAAGTATGTGGGACTATCATTATCAACCTTACATCTTTTGGCATTCACACTATGAATATGTGTAACATCATGTTCGAGATTCAATAAAAATAAACCATTGACCAGCGGGGCATGACCATAAAACATATCTCTCATATAAATAGAACAACCATTATTCTCGGATTTAAATGAGTAGCCATCTCGCATCAAACGAGATCCATACAATGTTCATGCTCAAAGCTGGTACTAAATAAAAATTGTTGAGGTTTAAAACTAATCCCAAATGTAGATGTAGACGCAGCGTGCCGACGGCGATCACATCGACCTTGGAACCATTCCCGACACACATCGTCACCTCGTACTTCACCAATCTCTGCTTATTCTGTAGCTCCTGTTCTGAGTTACAAAAATGTGAGCAATCGCACTGGTATCAAATACCCAAGAGCTACTACGAGCACTGGTAAGGTACACATCAATAACATGTATATCATATATACCTTTGGCATTGCCGGCCTTCTTGTACTTGGGGCAGTTCTGCTTCCAATGATCATTTTCCTTGCAATAAAAGCACTCAGTCTCAGGCTTGGGTCCATTCTTTGGCTTCTTCACGGCAACTGTCTTACCGGGCGCGGCAACTCCCTTGCCGTCCTTCTTGAAGTTCTTCTTTCCATTGCCTTTCTTGAAACTAGTGGTCTTATTCACCATCAACACTTGATGTTCCTTTTTGATCTCCACCTCCGCTGATTTCAGCATCAAATATAACTCAGGAATGGACTTCCTCCATCCCTTGCATATTTTAGTTCATCACAAAGCTCTTGTAGCTAGGTGGAAGCGACTGCAGGATTCTGTCAGTGACCGAGTCATCTGGAAGATTAACTCCCAGCTGAGACAAGCGGTTGTGCAACCCAGACATCTTGAGTATATGCTCGCTGACAGAACTGCTACCTCCATCTTACAACTGTAGAACTTGTCAAAGACTTCATATCTCTCGACCCAGGCATGAGCTTGGAAAACCATTTTCAGCTCTTGGAACATCTCATATGCTCCGTGTTGCTCAAAACGCTTTTGGAGCCCCGGTTCTAAGCTGTAAAGCATGCCCCACTGAACCAGGGAGTAATCATCACTATGCGACTGCCAGGCGTTCATAATGTCTTGAGTTGCTGGGAAAATGGGTGCGTCACCTAGCAGTGCTTCAAGGAAATATGCTTTTTGGGCAGCTATGAGGATGATCCTGAAGTTACAGACCTAGTCTGTATAGTTGCTTCCATCGTCTTTCAGCTTGGTTTTCTCTAGGAACACGTTGAAGTTGAGGGCAACATTAGCGTGGGCCGTTGGATCAACAGGATAGATTGTAAAGACAATTTAGACTAAGTTCATGATAATAAAGTTCATCTAATCAAAATTATTTAATGAACTCCCACTCAGAGTGTAATCCCTCTAGTCATCTAAGTGATACATGATCCGAATCGACTAGGCCATGTCCGGTCATCACGTGAGACAGACTAGTCATCAACGGTGAACATCTCCATGTTGATCACATCTACCATACGACTCATGTTCGACCTTTCGGTCTCTCGTGTTCCGAGGCCATTTCTATACATGCTAGGCTCGTCAAGTCAACCTAAGTGGGTCTCATGTGTAAATCTGGCTTACACCCGTTGTATGCGAATGTTAGAATCTATCACACACGATCATCACGTGGTGCTTCGAAATAATGAACCTTCGCACTGGTGCACAGTTAGGGGGAACACATTTCTTGAAATTTTAGTGAGGGATCATCTTATTTATGCTACCGTCGTTCTAAGCAAATAAGATGTAAACATGACAAACATCACATGCAAATCATAAAGTGACATGATATGGCCAATATCATCTTGCGCTTTTGATCTCCATCTTTGAGGTGCGGCATGATCATCATCATTACCGGCATGACACCATGATCTCCATCATCGTGTCTTCATGAAGTTGTCTCGCCAACTCTTACTTCTACTACTATGGCTAACAGTTAGCAATAAAGTAAAGTAATTACATGGCGCTTATATTGACTCGCAGGTCATACAATAAATTAAGACAACTCCTATGGCTCCTGCTGGTTGTCATACTCATCAACATGCAAGTCGAGATTCCTATTACAAGAACATGATCAATCTCATACATCACATCCTTTTGGCCATATCACATCACGTAGCATACCCTACAAAAACAAGTTAGACATCCTCTAATTGTTGTTGCATGTTTGACGTGGCTGCTATGGGTTTCTAGCAAGAACGTTTCTTACCTACGCAAAAGCCACAATGGTGATATGCCAATTGCTATTTACCCTTCATAAGGACCCCCTTCATCGAATCCGATCTGACTAAAGTGGGAGAGACAGACACCCGCTAGCCACCTTATGCAACAAGTGCATGTCAGTCGGTGGAACCTGTCTCACGTAAGCGTACATGTAAGGTCGGTCCGGGCCACTTTACCCTACAATGCTGCCGAATCAAGATAGGACTAGTAATGGTAAGCAAATTGACCAAATCATCGCCCACAACTACTTGTGTTCTACTCGTGCATAGAATCTACGCATAGACCTAACTCATGATGCCACTGTTGGGGAACACAGTAATAATTCAAAAAAATTCCTACGTATCACCAAGATCAATTCTAGGAGATGCTAGCAACGAGAGAGAGAGAGAGAGAGAGAGAGAGAGAGAGAGATAGAGTGCATACCCTTGAAGATCACTAAGCGGGAGCATTACAAGAACGTGGTTGATGGAGTCATACTCGCGACGATTCAAATCGCGGAAGATCCAATCCAAGCGTCAAACGGATGGCGCCTCCGTGTTAAACACACATACAGCCCGGGGAAGTCTCCTCCTTGTTGATCCAGCAAGGGGGAGGAGAAGTTGAGGGAGAACTCTGGCAGCACGACGGCGTGGTGGTGGAGCTCATGGTTCTCCGGCAGAGCTTCGCCAAGCTCAACGGAGGAGGAGGAGGTGTAGGAGGGGGAGGGCTGCGCCAGGGGCTGGGGTATGGATACCCTCCCACCCCCTCTATTTATAGGGTGAAGGTGAGAGGGGGCTGCCCCTAGATGCATCTAGAGGGGGGCGGCGACCAAGGGGGGAGACTTGCCCCCAAGCAGGTGGGAGGCGCCCCACCCCCAGGGTTTCCAACCCTAGGCACCTTGGTCCCTTGGGGGGTGCACCAGCCCACTAGGGGGCTGGTTCCCACCCATATTTAGCCCACTTGCCCCCCCGGGGTAGGTGGCCCTACCAGGTGGACCCCCGGACACCTTTCGGCGGTCCCGGTACAATACCGATAACCCTGAAACCTTCCGACGTCTGAAACTGGACTTCCCATATATAAATCTTCACCTCCGGACCATTACGGAATTCCTCGTGACGTCCGGGATCTCATCCGGGACTCCGAACACCTTTTCATAACCACATACAATTTCCCATTACAACTCTAGCATCACCGAACCTTAAGTGTGTAGACCCTACGGGTTCGGGAACCATGTAGACATGACCGAGACATCTCTCTAGCCAATAACCAATAGCAAGATCTGGATACCCATATTGGCTCCCACATGTTCCATGAGGATCTCATCGGATGAACCACGATGTCGGGGATTCAATCAATCCCATATACAATTCCCTTTGTCCACCGGTATGTTACTTGCCCGAGATTCGATCATCTTTATACCCGTACCTCGTCTAATCTCATTACCGGCAAGTCTCTTTACTCGTTCCGTAACGCATGATCCCGTGGCTAACTCCTTAGTCACATTGAGCTCATTATGATGATGCATTACCGAGTGGGCCCAGAGATACCTCTCCGTCATACGGAGTGACAAATCCTAGTCTCGATTCGTGCCAACCCAATAGACACTTTCGGAGATACCTGTAGTGCACCTTTATGGTCACCCAGTTATGTTGTGACATTTAATACACCCAAAGCATTCCTATAGCATCTAGGAGTTGCACAATCTCATGGTCTAAGGAAAGATACTAGACATTAGAAAAGCTCTAGCAAATGAACTACACGATCTTGTACTATGCTTAGGATTGGGTCTTGTCCATCACATCATTCTCCTAATGATGTGATCTCGTTATCAATGACATCCAATGTCCATGGTCAGGAAACCATAGCCATATATTGATCAACGAGCTAGTCAACTAGAGGCTCACTAGGGACATGTTGTGGTCCATGTATTCACACATGTATTACGGTTTCCGGTTAATACAATTATAGCATGAACAATAGACAATTATCATGAACAAGGAAATATAATAATGACCATTTTATTATTGCCTCTAGGGCATATTTCCAACACGTGCCCCCTAGGCTTGTGGGTCCCCCGTGGCTCTCCTAACCCTAATCTCAACTCTATAAATACCCAAATATTCCCCTTATGTCAGAGGGCACACCAAAAATACTTTTCTGCCACTGCAAGCTTCTATTCTCGTGAGATACCATTTTGGGGCCTTTTCTGGCACTCCGCTGGAGGGGGATTCGGTCATAGAGGGCTTCTACATCAACCTTGCTGCCCTTCCAATGATGTGTGAGTAGTTTACCATAGACATACGGTTCCATAGCTAGTAGCTAGATGGCTTCTTCTCTCTCTTTGATCTTCAATACAATGTTCTCCTCGATGTTCTTGGAGTTCTATTCGATGTAATCTTCTTTTGCGATGCGTTTGTTGAGATTCGATGAATTGTGGATTTATGATTAGATTATCTATGAATATTATTTGAGTTTTCTCTGAACTCTTTTATGCATGATTAAGGTAGCTTTGTATTTCTCTTCGATCTATTGATATGGTTTGGCCAACTAGATGGATTTATCTTGCAATGGGAGAGGTGCTTTGTGATGGGTTCAATCTTGCGGTGTCCTCACCTAGTGATAGTAGGGGTAGTGAGGTATGTATTTGTATTGTTGCCATTAAGGATAAAAAGATGGGTTTTATATCATATTGCTTGAGTTTATCCCTCTACATCATGTCATCTTGCTTAAGGCGTTACTCCGTTCTTGTTAACTTAATACACTAGATGCATGCTGGATAGCGGTCGGTGTGTGGACACTATGGAGTAATAGTAGTAGATTCAGGTAAGAGTTGGTCTACTTGTCTAGGACATGATGCCTATACTCATGATCATTGCCTTGGATATCATCATAACTTTGCGCTTTTCTATCAATTGCTCAACAGTAATTTGTTTACCCACCGTATGCGTTCTTTCAAGAGAGAAGCCTCTAGTGAAAACTATGGCCCCCGGGTCTATTTCTCATCATATATTTTCAGATCTATAAAGCCAAAAATACAAAAATACCTTGTTGCACTTTATTTATATTTACTTTATTTTGCACTTTTACTTATCTTTTATACCTATCTCTATCAGATCTCACTTTTGCTAGTGATTGTGAAGGGATTGTCAACCCCTTTTCCGTGTTGTGTGCAGGTGTTTGTTATTTTGTGCAGGTGCAACTATTGGAGACTTGGGTGTCCTCCTACTAGATTGATACATTGGTTCTTAACCTAGGAAATACTTATATCTACTTTGTTGCATCACCCTTTCCTTTTCAAGAGAAAAATCAACGCAAGATCAAGAAGTAGCAGGAAGAATTTCTGGCACTGTTGCCTGGGAGGTTCTACATCAAGACTACCAAGTACCTATCATAAACTCTCATCTCTTGCACTTACATTATTTTCCATTTGCCTCTCGTTTTCATCTCCCCCACTTCTAAAATATTTTTTGGAAAAATACAAAAATATTTGCCCTTTTTATTTGGCTTTCCCCCCGTTTGCCTTTATGTCTTACTTGGGTTGTTTGCCTGTTCGCTTGGCATAATTACATATTTATTCCTAATCAGAAACAAAAAGCTTATGGATCCTCATCCACTAGATAATCTTTTTAAAAGATCCAATTATGATGAACCAATTGCTAGTGAGTTGAGTGCACTAGATTATCTTTATGGAGTTTTGCTTGAAATTCGTGAATCTGAAAATTGTGATGAAGTGCTAAAAGAGGACATGTATGAAGTGATTCATGATAGCTCCTTGAATTAAAAGCATGGTTGTAATGGTGTTATTATAAACTCTATTGAAATCAGTTGTGTTAATAATATGCAAAACCCCAAGCTTGGGGATGCTAATTTTGATATGTCCACTACTTATTGCAATGATCATGATTGGGGTGATTCTTCTTATGATCTTGAAAATTTATTTAAGCCTCATGATGATGTTTGCAATATTATTGAAAGTGGGTCTGGAAGAGTGTCAAATTTAGGTAATAATGATACCACTACTTTGGGGAATGGTCAATCTCATGATATTTTTGATAAAAGTGGGCTTGGACAGGTCATGACTTTATTTGATGATAATCCCACTATTTTGGAAGAGTGTCAACTTTGCATGCATGTGGTTCATGTAGAGGATATGTTATGTGATAGCTATGTTGCTGAATTTGAATATGACCCCACATGTAACTATTATGAGAGAGGGAAATATGGTTGTAAATTTTTTCATGTTACTAAATTATCTCTCGTTATGTTGAGATTGCTATTCTTTCTTTTTTTTCCTTGCATATGCTAGTTTTTGCTTGTCTTGATAAATCGTTTCCCTATAAAATCCCTATGTATAGGAAGTATGTTAGACTTAAACTTGTTTTTCACATGCTATATGATGCTCTCTTTGTGCTTCAATTTTTGTGTTTCATGTCAGCATCATCGAAATCTCAATGCCTAGCTAAAATGCTTCAAAGAAAAGCGCTCGTTGGGAGTCAAATCAATATTTCTCCTTTCTGTTTTTAGGAGAATATGCAATATTGCTTTTGTAATAATTGTGTGTTAATGCTTTAATTACTGCTTGAGCCATGTAAGGCCTTTGGGATGATTTATGGTGATAGTTGATTTGATTTTGCTGAAAAACAGAAACTTTTGTGCTCATTGCTGGAATTTTGAAAATTCATAGAAGCGTACTTTTGAACTGAATTTTTTACCAATATTTATATGCAAATTTCCTACGTTATCCCAAGTTTTCGGAAATTTTTGGAGTTACAGAAGTATGAGTAATATTCAGATCTTCGCAGACTGTTCTGTTTTTGATAGATTCTGTTTTCTATGTGTTGTTTGCTTAGTTTGATGAATCTATGGGTAGTATCGGGGGGTATGAACCATGGAGAAGTTGGAATACAGTAGATATAACACCATTATAAATTTAGAATGAGTTCACAACAATACCGAAAGTGGTGATTTGCTTTATTATACTAACGGAGCTTATGAGTTTTCTGTTGAGTTTTGTGTTGTGGATTTTTCAAGTTTTGGGTAAAGTTTTCATGGACTGCAGAATAAGGAGTGGCAAGAGCCTAAGCTTGGGGATGCCCAAGGCACCCCAAGGAAATATTCAAGGACAACCAAGCATCTAAGCTTGTGATGCCCCGGATGGCATCCCCTCTTTCTTCTTCAATCCATTGGTAAAATTTCTTGAGGCTATATTTTTATTCATCACAGGATATGTGTTTTGCTTGGAGTGTCTTGTATTATAAGAGTCTTTGCTTTTTAGTTTGCCACAATCATCCTTGCTGTACACAACATTTGAGATGGGCACACATTACTCGTGAATTTATTAGAATACTCTATGTGCTTCACTTATATCTTTTGAGCCACGCAGTTGCTCTAGTACTTCACTTATATCTTTTTAGAGCACGGCGGTGGTTTTATTTTGTAGAAACTGATTAACTCTCATGCTTCACTGATATTATTTTGGGAGTCTTAAAAATAGTATGACAATTTGTTTAGGTTATGAATTTAGTCCTGGTGTGATGGGTATTCAAGAGGGATATTGTTGGGGATATAACTATTGGGTATGACCCGCCCAGGAGGGGCCGGGTCATACCACTAGCGGTTCATAATGAGAAGGCCCAAGAAGATGTTGAAGATGGCGGTACATGAAGCAAGCTTATCGAAGGCCCAAGACGTGAAGGAGACTTGAGGCCCACGGGCATAAACCACCATATCTTTAATTTGTATGATAAGGAAGGTTTAGTTCTGTCACCGAGCTGATCACGTTGTGTATGAGTCGATCGGGACTCTGTAAGCCGCCAGACATCAGCCTGTGTATATAAAGGGGTGACCCGACAGCGGGTTAGGGTAAGAAAATAGCAAGTCGAGAACTAGGTCAAGCGTATTCGCTCCCTGGTAATCGAAACCCAAGCAATACAACATAAAGTAGGAGTAGCCCTTTACCTCGTTGTGAGGGGCCGAACCTAGGTAAACTCTCTGTGTCCCTTGTCCCATTTTAACCCCTTCAAGCTAACCTCGTAGCGATGGCTCCACACCTAAGTCCTCATGCTAGGGCATCTGTTGTGACAATTCCACGACAGTTGGTGCCCACCATGGGGCCAGCGCATGGTGGTTTTGAGTTCTTGAAGCGCAGCTTCGCATGGCTCAAGGGATACGCTGTGGGCCGAATGACTAAGAGTCGTTGCGGCAAGCTCTATATCAATGACGAGGGTTGGGGCCCCGAGGCCGGCTCACTCGAGTACGGGTACCGGGTTCCCATCAGCGGAATTCATCTCTTCATCGGCAAGATTGGTGAGTCGGAAGTTGAGCCAGACACCTGCACCGGCATCATCGAGATGGCTCAGTGCGTGCGACCCACCAAGGTTCAAGCCACCCCGAAGGATGTCTTTGTGGGCTTTACTCAAGGAGTGGATCTGGAAGGAGGATCTGAATCCAGTGGTGAGACGATTATCTACTCAGGTGACAAGTCCTCAACCGGCGAGATCAATTCCATCTATCAGGTTCAGGATGGTGGGCTTGGGGGCTGTTCTGATGGTGACAGTATTCTGGACCTCTACGAGCCGCCAAACCGGGTTGCGATCTTCATGGCCGGTACATAGCTGGGCAGAATTCTTTAACTGCAGCAGCAATGATCTCCGAGTCAGCAACGGCGATGGCAGCCGGGGCAGGAGGCCCTGTACACCCACCGGCTCAAGTTTTATCTGATCTATTGGATGCCCTGGCAACATTGTTAACGGTGGAGGTAAACCTGGCGAACCAGACTCAGCATAACACGGACATTGCAAAATTACGTGACGAGATAGCCCAAGCCAAGGAGGATCTAAACGCGGAGAACACCTAGATGGCAACAAAGCGAGCTGCCTTGCAGAGGGAGGCAAAATGACTTCAGGCAGAGAGCTTCGCTTGAGCTTGGACCGGGATGCATCAAACATTGTCTTTAATAGAAGGCATGTGAGTCGGTTACCCCCGGTTTATGATGCGAGGAACGTTTTCAACATGCCTGGGGCAGGAACTAGTAACCCGCCTAGTGTGGATCGGGCCGTCGAAGCGCTGATGGCTGGAGAACCGGTTCAACCTCATGCTGCAGACCCCCATGTTTAAATTTGACGCCTCCTCAGCATGTTCCGACGCCCCGGGTCATTTTTCTAATCCTTTGGATAACATTATAGCTGTGGCTACTCGACTAGCGGCTCTCCCGGTTCAGGATGAGTCACCATCGGTGATGGAAATATGGAGAGCCGGAGAGCTTCTTCAGACGGTTGTGGCTCAACAGGCGGCTTATTCATATAGTTGCCATCATATCCATTCAACACCACGTCCAAGTTGGAGTTATAGCATGCACATTGATGAACCAGCGGTGTCAAGCTGTGAGCGACACCGCAATCAGTCTCATAGGCCTGACCCACCGTGTGCTGGTAATGATGCTCAGGCTTTGGTGGACAGAGTGCGACATGAGGCGGAGCTGGCGGCTCAGTTGGTGGCTCAACAACAATCTCCGGTTTATTCGTCAACATCTATGGAGGCAGGAGTGACCTCTAGAACCTTGGGCGTGCCGTGTTTAGTGCCGGCTCTACGCAACGAGCGCTTGCCTAAGGATTTCAACGGCCCTCGCAAGGTGCCTAACTACACAGCGGATCAGGCCTTAGAGGCCTGGATTGACATCTGTGAGATGGCTATGGAGATACTGGATGTCAGTGACGCTACATGTGCCAAGTATTTCACCATGATGTTGGATGGGCCGACTTGTACTTGGTTGAAAGGGCTGCCTGCTAACTCCGTTGGATCATGGGCGGAGTTAAAAAGATGATTTATTCAAAATTTTAAAGACACATGCAAGCAGCCTATGTTGATTCTGGATTTAGATTCTTGCGTCCAAGGTGAAGGTGAGTCAACAACCAATTGGGTGCGCCAGATCTCGGCTGTTATACACTCGTCAGACAGTATCAACGCCGGTTCAGCAGTCCTGATGTTAGAGAAGGTCGTTTTCTTCCCCTTAAGCAGAAATTGGGGCGGCTTAAGTGTAATTGCAATGATATGGGGGAGCTCACGGCGGCTCTCGTCAAGTATGCCAACTCTGATAGCACTAAGGACCCTGAGTCTGATGAGGAAAAGACTGGGAAGGGGAAGAAGAGTGGCAATACAAAGGGACAACATAACATGGTGGGTCAAGGTGGTAATAGTAAGCGTAAGGCGGACATCAATTTAGACTTTGTGGCTAACACCAACATGTAGAGTAATAACCCCGTGTCGTAAGGGGAAAACACAAGTGCCCCGGTTTGGAGGGCCGAAGTTCAACCCTGAGGCCATGATGAATCAGCCTTGTCCGAAGCACGGAACCCAGGATAAGTCGACTAGTCATTTATGGAAAGACTGTTTCATCACGAAGGAGTATAGAAACTCTATTTTTTCCAGAACAACCATGGCCTGCACGGCGGTTCAGGTTCCGGTTCTCATGGACCTGGTTTTGGCGTTGGCGGCTCAAGCTCTGGCTTTCGAGGCCAAGATAGTCAAGGTGGTTTTAATTAACAATCTGGCCAAGGGAATCAACAGCAACAGTCTGGTTATTAGAGCAATCCAAAGCAACTGAATAGTGGTCAATATCATGTGTTCACCACAAGCCTGTGCAAGCGAGATCAGAAAATCCATAAGCGGGCGGTGAACTCTGTTGAGCTGGCGGTGCCTCGTTATTTGAGGTCGTCGGAGCAGCCTATTTTATGAAGCCATGAGGATCACCCGCACCGGGTTGACAATCCAGGTCAGTTGGCATTGGTGGTTGCTCCACAGGTAGGAGGGTATAAGCTTACAAAGGTGCTCATGGATGGGGGCAGCGGTATCAATATCCTTTACTATGAGACTTTTCGTCGTATGAATTTGACTGACAAAGATCTTAAGGCGTCTTCTACTGTTTTCCATGGGGTGGTGCCTGGTAAGTCGGTGTATCTAGTGGGTAAGATAATGCTGGAGGTAGCTTTTGGAGATGGCCATGATTCCAGAGCTGAGAAATTGACCTTTGAGGTGGTTAAGATCAAAAGCCCGTACCATGCTTTGTTTGGGCGGCCGGCTTACGCCAAATTTATGGCGGCCGTGTTATGTTTACTTGCAGCTTAAAATGCCGGGTCATAAGGGCACCATCACGGTGCATGGTAATAGGAAGATTGCTTTGGACTGTGAAGAAGGTGATGCTGCGTATGCTGAGTTGGCCTGTGCCAATGAGGAGTTGAAGTTCTATAAAGACAATGTTGACCCAACGGATATGACGCCTTTGAACAAGCCAACTACAGAAAATGACCCCCTGTTGAAGTTTAAATCAGCAGATGACACTAAGATGGTTGATTTTGTTCCTGGCGACTCCTCCAAGCAGTTCAACATCAGTGCTAATATGGATCCAAAATAGGAAAGCACGCTCATCGAGTTCATCTGTGTGAACCTGGACATCTTTGCATGGAAACCTTTTGACATGCCAGGTGTACCGAGGGAGCTCGCTGAGCACACTCTTAATGTGGATCCCAAGTTTAAGTCGGTCACGTAGTTTCTTCGTTGTTTTAATGAAGAGAGGTGTAAGGCCATTGGTGAAGACGTGGCCCGACTCTTGATGACAGGGTTTATCATTGAAGTTTTTCATCCTGAGTGGTTGGCTAACCCGGTGCTGGTACTTTAGAAAAATGGCACTTGGTGTATGTGTGTGGATTATACAGACCTTAACAAGGCATGTCCGGCTGATCCTTTTGCTCTCCCTCGTATTGATCAGATTATTGATGCTACGACGAGTTGTGAGCATTTGAGCCTTTTGGATGCTTATTCTAGTTATCATCATATCAAGATGGCAGTTAAGGACCAGGAGAAGACAACTTTCATCACTCCCTCCGGAGCCTTCTGCTATGTGTCTATGCCTTTTGGGCTCAAGAGTGCCCATGCGACTTACCAACAGTGTGTTCAAAATTGCCTTCATGGCTAGATTGGGGCAATGTTCACGCTTATGTGGATGATATTGTTGTGAAATCCATGAGGAAGGAGACCTTGATAGATGATCTGAAAGAGACCTTTGACAATCTCTGGGTCTATAAAATGATGCTTAACCCGGCCAAGTGTGTCTTTGGCATGCCAGCGGGCAAGTTATTGGGTTTCCTGGTTTCTGAGAGGGGCATTGAAGCTAACCCGGAGAAAATCAAGGCTATCACTTCTTTGGCTAAGACGACATGTATCAATGATGTCCAGCGTTTGGCGGGTCGTATTGCGGCTTTGAGCCGGTTTATAAGCCGCCTGGGAGAGAAGGCTATCCCTTTGTATCAAATGATGAAGAAGATAAATGACTTTGTCTGGAGCGATGCTGCTAATGAGGCGTTTGAGGCGCTTAAGAGACAGCTGGCTGAGCCACTGGTTCTTGTAGCTCCTATTGAGAAGGAGCCCTTGCTTTTTATATGTGGCTGCAAACAACAGAGCAGTTAGTGTGGCAGTTGTAGTTGAATGGAAGGAGTCAGGCAAGGAGTATCCGGTTCAAAGGCCGGTTTATTATGTCAGTGAGGTGCTCATTGAATCTAAGCAGAGATACCCACATTGGTAGAAATTGGTTTATGGTGTGTTCATGGCCAGTCGCAAGTTGAAGCAATATTTCCTTGGTCATCCCATCACTTTGGTTAGTTCTGCTCCATTAGGTGATATTATTCAAAACAGAGAAGCCACAAGTCGGGTAGCTAAGTGGGCCATTGAGCTTGGACCCCATGGCTTGAAAGATGTGCCTCGGACGGCTATAAAATACCGGGCACTTGTGGATTTCATCAATGATTAGGCAGAGCTGCAGATGCCTGAGGATAAGCCGGATAATACATATTGGACTATTCATTTTGATGGGTCCATGCAATTGGAAGGCTCGGGGCTGGAGTTATATTGACTTCCCCACAAGGTGATAAATTTTGTTATATTTTAAGGTTGATGTTCCCTTGTACTAACAATGCAGCTGAGTATGAAGCCTTACTCCATGGCCTTCAGATGTCTAAGGAGATGAATCTAAGCCGGGTAGGTGCTTTGGCGACTCAGATTTGGTGGCTCAGCAAGTGTCAGGAACTTGGGATTCAAAGGTTCCACTCATGACAGCTTATCGCCGAGAGGTTGATGCTACTGCTGGTCATTTCAAAGGTTATCAAGTGGAGCATGTTGATCCCAGGAAAAATGAAGCTGCTGATGCTTTAAGCCGGCTGGGGTCTCAGTGTAAACCGGTACCTGAGGGAGTCCTGGATTAAGTGGTCCTCAGACAGCCGAACTATATGCGAGTGCCAGACTGTTGGACTATGAAGATGCAAGATAGAAGACATCGTCCCGTGTCCGGATGGGACTCTCCTTTCTGTGGAAGGCAAGCTTGGCGATTCGAATATGAAGATTCCTTTCTCTGTAACCGACTCTGTGTAACCCTAGCCCCCTCCAATGTCTATATAAACCGGAGGGTTTAGTCCATAGGACAACAACAATCATAACCATAGGCTAGCTTCTAGGGTTTAGCCTCTTTGATCTCGTGGTAGATCAACTCTTGTAATACTCATATCATCAAGATCAATCAAGTAGGAAGTAGGGTATTACCTCCATCGAGAGGGCCCGAACCTAGGTAAACATTGCATCCCCTGCCTCCTGTTACCATTAGCCTTAGACGCACAGTTTGGGACCCCCTACCCGAGATCCACCGGTTTTGACACCGACATTGGTGCTTTCATGAGATTTCCACGTGTCGCCACCGTAAGGCTTGATGGCTCCTTCAATCATCTATGACAACACCATCCAGGGTGGAGTTTTTCTCCTTGGACAGACCTTCATATCCGGCGGCTTCGCACTGCGGGCCAACTCGCTTGGCCATCTGGAGCAGATCGACATCTACGCCCCTGGCCATCAGGTCAGGTTTGGAAGCTTGAACTACACCGCCGACATCCGCGGAGACTTGATCTTCGATGGATTCGAGCCTATGACAGCCGTGCCCCGCCGCCACGATGAACATGACCTAAATCTGCCATTGGACTATGTGCAAGAGATTGTGCCAGTAATCGCACTGGCCTTAGATCCAGAGTAGAGTGCACCATCCGAGGACGGGAAGCTCAACCTCGCCACAGATGCCGCAGACTCAATAGCACTAGAGCCGAACACAGATCTGACCTCCAATGAGGCTTGTGTCAT
This sequence comes from Triticum dicoccoides, assembly GCF_002162155.2. Taxonomy (NCBI): domain Eukaryota; kingdom Viridiplantae; phylum Streptophyta; class Magnoliopsida; order Poales; family Poaceae; genus Triticum; species Triticum dicoccoides. The sequence goes on from NC_041391.1 coordinate 595,275,607, forward strand.
CGGAACCTCGGACTCGTCTCCGGCCATAGACTCCAAACCGTGTGTATCCACACCCATCGAATCTGGCTGGGCGCCGATCTTAGAGTTCAACTCCGCGGGCATCTTCCAACACTCGCCCCTTGGCGATGTGTTAAACTAATTAAAGTCTCTCTGCTTGTCAGGAGATTCTTGGCTGAACTATGTCTGGCTTGAGTGGGAAGCAAACGACGAAGAACTTCATTACCCACCCACCACCCACTTGATAGCCACTGTCGACAATTTAACCGACATGCTTGATTTCGACTCTGAAGACATCAACGGTATGGACGATGATGCCGGAGAAGAACAAGAACCACCGCCCACAGGGCGCTGGACAGCCACCTCCTCATACGATATATACATGGTGGATACACCCAAAGAAGACAATGGCGATGACATAAAAGATCCAATCGAGGATAAACTTCCTGAGAAGCAGTCTAAGCGCCGACATCAGCGGCGCCGCTCTAAATCATGCCATGGTAAAAATAGCGATATAGGCACAAGAGAGAATAGCACTCCAGACGATGCCGAAGACAACGAAGACCCCGCCAAGCCAAGTTTCGAATAGGCTAAACAAGAAGATGGGCAAGCCAACCCTGATGAACAGGCCGTGAATGACGACTCGGAGGACAACAACTACATGCCCCTGTCCGAGGATGAGGTGAGCCTCGACGACAAAGAATTTATCGTGCCAGAGGATCCCGTCGAGCAGGAGCATTTTAAGCGCCGACTTATAGCCATGGCAAAGAGCCTGAAGAAGAAGCAGCAGTAGCTTCAAGCTGATCAAGATCTGCTCATGGATAGATGGACTGAGGTCCTGATAGCCGAGGAATACGGGCTCGAACGCCCAACAAAGAGTTACCCTAAGTGCAAATTGCTACCTCAATTCGATGACAAGGCGCCAGAGCTGGCACTACCAGCGTATAATACAGCTAACCGACCACCGCGTGGCCGAAATAAAACGACAATTCAATCCGAGCACCAGCCGACACTGCCTCGCCAAACAAATAGAAACACAGCAGCTCGGGGATACATACATGACATGCGGTACGATTTGGAAAATAGCGCGGGACAAACCAGAATGATCTAGGATCACGGGGGTGCGCCCCAACGTGCAACAATGGCCACCAAGCCGGATATGACAAGCACAAACCTGTCGGGGCCGAATACCGCAGACCGGCTCCATTCGAGCTGCATCTCGCCATAGCCCGACACAGAGGCGCCGCACACCCCCTCTGCTTCACTGATGAAGTGATGGAGCATGAATTCCCAGAAGGGTTCAAACCCGTAAACATTGAATCATATGATGGAACAACAGATCCCGCGGTATGGATCGAGGACTTCCTTCTCCATATACATATGGCCCGCGGCGATGACCTCCATGCCATCAAGTATCTCCCGCTAAAACTCAAGGGACCAGCTAGGCACTGGTTGAACAGTCTGCCTAAAAACAGTATTGGCAGTTGGGAGAACCTGGAAGATGCATTCCTTAACAACTTCCAGGGGACTTATATGTCCGACCTCCGGATGCCGATGACCTAAGTCATATAATCCAACAGCCCGGAGAGTCAGCCAGGAAATTCTGGGCTCGGTTCTTAACTAAAAAGAACCAAATCATTGACTGTCCGGATGACGAAGCCCTAGCGGCCTTTAAGCATAACATTCGCGACGAATGGCTCGCCCGACACCTCGGCCAAGAGAAGCCGAAGTCCATGGAAGCCCTGACGGTGCTCGACTCGCTTTTGTGCAGGCTAGGATAGCTGGCTAGCTCATAGCAGCAGGACCTCAAGCAAACCTGGTACTTCTAAAGCCAGAGATAGCAGCGGCAAGCCCCGATGCAACAGACACAAGCATCAAAATAATGGCGATAACATCGAAGACACGACCCTCAATGCCGGATTCAGTGGTTCCAAGTCCGGTCAGCGGAAAAAGCCATTTAAACGAAACAAGACGGGCCCGTCCATCCTGGACCGCATACTCGATCGTCCATGCCAAATCCACGACACCCCCGATAAACCAGCCAATCATACCAACAGAAAATGTTGGGTCTTCAAACAGGCCGGCAAGTTAAATGCTAAAAACAAGGAAAAGGGATCGCAAAGTGACGACAACGAGGAACCCCGGGCGCCGAACATAGGGGGATAGAAGAAGTTTCCTCCCCAAGTGAAAACGATGAATATGATATATGCTACCCATATCCCCAAAAAGGAGCGGAAGCGCGCACTAAGGGACGTCTACATGATCGAGCCAGTCGCCCCAAAATAAAACCCGTGGTCCTCCTGTTCGACCACCTTTGATCGAAGGGACCATCCGACCAGTATCCATCATGGCGGTTCAGCCGCACTGGTGCTTGACCCTATCATTGACGGATTCCACCTCACACGCGTCCTCATGGACAGTGGCAGCAGCCTGAACCTGCTTTATCAGGATACAATGCGCAAAATGGGTATTGATCCGTCAAGGATCAAGCCCACCAAAACCACCTTTAAAGGTGTCATACCAGGTGTGGAGGCCTGCTGTACGGGCTCAATCACACTGGAAGTGGTTTTCGGATCCCCATTTCCGAAGCGAAGAATTACTCTTTGACATCGTCCCCTTCCGCAGTGGTTACCACACATTGCTCGGACGAACCACATTTGCTCGTTTCAATGCGGTGCCGCACTATGCTTACCTTAAGCTCAAGATGCCCGGACCTCGTGGTGTTATAACAGTCAATGGAAACACGGAGCGCTCCCTCCGTACAGAGGAGCACACCGCGGCCCTTGCAGCGGAAGTACAGAATAGCCTTCTTAGGCAAAACCTCACTTCGGCAATAAAGCCCCCGGACACCGTTAAGCGGGTCGCGCTACTCTACAACAGGACCATCCGTCTCGTCCAGAGCTCAGCTAGCAAACCGGCCTTCGTCCCAGCCCCAACAAAGCGGTAAAATCCGTGCCGCGTGTACACACAACTACGCACTTAAAATACCATGGGCATGCACGGGGGCACAACTAGACTACGGTCCATAATGTGGCTCAACCGCTCCTGGATCCGCATACCTTCATTTTTTCTCTTTGTTTCAGGTTTTTTCTCTTTGCGAGGCCTTTTCTGATAAACCTGCTCATCGGACCCATAGCGGGACGGATACGCCAAGAAAGCTAGGGGCTCAGACGTACACGGGAATACCCAGGTGGTCTCTACTAATGATTGTCATACCTGTTTTAAAATACCTGCACGCAGCTCGCTCTTGGTCGTGGCATGCTAAATAAGCCTTATCTGCTTATGGCATTACTTGTACACATACGCCTTGACGTATTAATTAAATTACAACGAAAAATAATTGGCAGCGTCAGCTCATTACATATTTTTTTCCTTGTCTCTTTATTTATAAATCACATCCGTACATTCTGGTACACCTTAATTCGCCAGGGGCTCCATTGTACCTCATAACACGCAAGAAAGTCCGAACACTTTTACAGTGCAGTTCGACACCCCGAACTTATAGCATTATATGCATCGGCTTCGAATCATGTCTTTGGTCAATAGTTGGGTTTGCCCGAGTCCTGTGCTTGCCACCCTATGTTCCGCTATATCGGCTAGGGTAGTAAAGGGAGAACTACTTCGATTGTGTCCCGGTTCTTCCGGACGAGTGCCTCAGTAGAGAAAGCCGAAAACTGACTGTCATGATGCGGCGAGAGCTGGTCAGCTGTTCGAGAGGTCTTCAAATTGCTAGAGATTTTTTCCGCTTTATGCAAGAAAATGGTTTTTGTCCGATTAGGCGTGTATAGCGCCCCAACTTCGGCCTTCCGAATACCAGGGGCTACGCCAAAATTTAAAATTATAAAACTCCTATGGCTAAGTGAGGGTGATAAAACTGTATAGTCCGATTGCCTTGTTCGTTGCACTAAACACCTCCTTAAAGGACCAAAAATTTGGATAAAGAGTGTTTAGATTTATCCGAACACTCGTGTACTAGTTACATGGGGGCAGAAGCCGACAACTGGCCGACTCTCAGATTTCGTAAATGGCCGCACAGGAGGTACAATTTTAAATAACAAGCATTATATTACATAAAGACCTCGTTCCATATTACAGGACATGATAAAATAATGATGTCAGGGGAAAATGATATCCTTGGCACATTGCTCCGCCACAAGGCGGGATCCCTCCATGACACTAGCATAGTACTTCTGGGCTTGCGATGCTCCTTGTCCTCGGGCGGACCCTCGGTCATCAACTTCGTGGCATCCATCTTCGCCCAGTGCGTCTTGGCACGGGCGAAAGCCATCTGCGCACCTTCAATGCAGACCGACTGCTTGATAGCATCAAGCCGAGGGCAGGCACTGACCAGCCGCTTCACGAGTCCGAAGTAGCTACTAGCACTACAAAAAAAAGACACATCCGTGACATTTTGGGCCGAACGAATTTTTTTCCTGTCATACATATGACACTTCTATGACGATAATTGTGACAAAACCCGGTATCATCATAGATGTGGTGGGCTCCTACTTCTATGACAAAAAATCATGACAGAAAATGGGCTTTTCGTCCTGGGCGGGCTGGAGACGCAGCTGCATGACATTCTTTGGGCCGTCCATGACGGAAAAAACCGTGGTAGAAGCGAGGGCGAGGAAAATTTTGGGGAGTTCTCGGTTATGGTGGGAGGTCGGGGGCCGAGCAATGCGCGTTTCTCTCATACACGTACGCGCGTGTGTGTGAGGCGTTGGCTCTAAATGAACCCGAGCGAGGCATTGGGCTCTAACTGAACCCGAGCGATTGCACTGCAAGCTACGCGTTACTGAACCCGAGCGATCGATCGATGGCTGTTAACTGAACCCGATCGAGCGATTCCTTCGCTACTGCTGCTAACTGACGCCGATCGATTGGATGAACAGTGAGTGTTGTGTGTGGGGGGGGGGTTGGATGAATAGTGAGTGGTGGCGTTGCCTCTGGATGAACAGGACCCCCGTGATATGGAGGGCTGGATGAACAGTAGACGATGGAGGGGTGCCCGTGGAGGGGTGGTTGAACAAGACCCCGTGGTGGAGGGCTGGATGAATAGTAGATGGTGGAGGGGTGCCCGTGGAGGGGTGGTTGAACATTAGCCGGTGTAGTAGCGCGCGGTGGAGGCTGGATGAGCAGGAGCCCGTGGAGTCTGGAGGAGGTCAAGGTAGCCCGTGGAGGCTGGAGGAGGTCGACGGTGGAGATGAACAGTATCCCGTGGAGTCCCGTTTTGCGGTACGCCACACCCCTCCCGACGAACAGGACCCCTGTTTTGACCGTAGCGCTCCAACACAAGTCTGTTTCATCCGTTTTGCGGTACGCCACACCCCTCCCGATCAACAGGACCCCCGTTTCGACCTTAGGAGGTCCGTTTCCTCCGTTTTGCGGTACGCCACACCCCTCCCGATCAATAGGACCCCGTTTCGACCGTAGGAGGTCCGTTTCCTCCATTTTGCGGTATGCCACACCCCTCCCGATCAACAGGACCCCGTTCCGAACGTAGGAGGTCCGTTTCCTCCGTTCTGCGGTACGCCAGGCCTCGTTTCCATCGCCTGTTCCGTCCAAGCCCTCCTGATGAACATGACCATGCATTCCGTTCCGACCCAGCCGATTGGCTCCCACGCGTTCTGTTGCTTCCCAATGAACACGACGCATTCCGTTGCCTCCCCATGAAAACGACGCATTCTGTTGCCTCCCCGTGAACACGACGCATTCCGTTGCCTCCCCATGAACACGACGCATTCCGTTCCCTCCCCATGAACATGACGCATCCCGTTGCCTCCCCATGAACACGACGACGACGCTGTTTCTCCGTTTCGACCCAGCCATGTTCACGAGCCCTGGCCGTACGTATGCGCGAGTAGGCGTTCGAGACCCCGCCCATATGTACGTATGTGGCCGTATTTTCTTTCTTGCACCCTGGCCGTTGTACGTACGTGTACATGCTACATGCATGCCTCTACTATGACACATGCGCGCCTCTACATCGACCAGTATGTACGTACACATTCGCGACGAGAATGACAATGCTACGTACGTTTCGACCAGGTGGGTCCCGACTGTCAGGCACTTCTTTGCCTGCGAAGATGTAGCTAGTGGG
>NC_041391.1:595282080-595325475 GCF_002162155.2 Triticum dicoccoides
GAATGCACTTCCTTGCATGCGAAGATGTAGCTGGTGGGTCCCAGCAGTCAGGGGGCGAATCGTTTTTTTGCCCGGACGCACTTCCTTGCGTGCAAAGATGTAGCTGGTGGGTCCCAGCAGTTAGGGGGAAACGTTTTTTTCGCGAAATACGGTGGCCCGTCCGGTGGGTCCCCGCTGTCAGGTGGAGGAATCATTATTTTGCGCGTAATAAGGAGGCACTCCCTTGCTGTGGCCGTGGACCCAGCTATCAGCCTCTCCATTTACCGTCCACGTCCGATGGAAGTCGTTCCTTGACCACGTTGACCATGCCGCGCCGAGAGCACCACAACGGTTGACGACGGCGAGGCCTAGGAAGGGGACAACTCAGAGCCGGGGAAGACGCAGTAGTGGACGCCCACGCGAAGAGGAGTACGAGGGTTCACTGGTTCGGCTGCGGTGTGAGGCTGCTGTCGCCGCAAAATAACGGGGGGTGTGGGTGAGTAGAGGGATGGCCTGGCCAACAATGGGAGTAATAGGGGGCGGTGAGGCCTCCGCGGCATCACAGCCGGCCACGGGAGGCAGGAGCACGCGGCACAACCGACGCTGGTTTGGGCGGCTGGAGCAAGAAGACCAGAGGTTGAAGAAGCACTACGACCGTTGGATGAACATCATACGGTAACAGGAGCTAGAATCGTTCATATTGACTAAGTTGACAAAGCCCTCCGTCCCTGTCAACTTGGTAGGCCCACAAGCCAGCCTCCCACTATGCTGGGTTCCAGCTGGCAGGGGGAGTATTCATTTTTTGTGCATAATAAGGAGGCACTTCCTTGCGTGCAAAGATAGATGGTGGGTCCGACATGTCAGCGGGGGCACATTTTTTTCTCGAAATACAGAGGCCCTTCCGGTGGGTCCCAGATGTCAGGTGGAGGAATCATTATTTTGCGCGTAATAAGGAGGCATTTCCTTGTGTGCGGCCGTGGACCCAGCTGTCAGCCTCTCCACGCACAGTCTACTTCTGATTGTGTCGTTCATTGACCACATTGACCACGTCGCGCCGAGCGCATCCAAGGTGGTGGACGACGGCGAGGCCCCGGACAGCAACAAGCCGGAGATGGGAAGACGCGGGAGTAGAGTCGCAGACGGAGAGGTGTACGAGGGTTAACTGGTTCTAGTGCGGTCTGGTTCGGCAGTCGGTGGAGAAGAACAGGAGGTGTGGAGGGGTGGAGGGATGGCCTGGCCAATAGTGGAGTAGCGCTTCATTGCGAAGCGTGCTAAGCAGAGCTGCTAGCAGCAGGAGGCGGGAGGTGGTCCCGGCGGCGCTGGAGGAAGAAGACGAGAGATTGAAGATGAATGCCGGTCATTGGATGTAAATCCAACGGCTAACATGTCAGAATCATTTGTTGACTAAATTGACAACGACTTGCGTTGGCTTCGACCTATTGGCCCACATTTTAGCCTCCAAAAATGTGGCACGTATTCAACCCATTTTTTTAGAATTTATAGTCTTTTTTTGCACGGTAGAATTTACAGTTAATTTGATCTTTTTTTTGAATTACAACCATTAGCTGGGCTGGGTGAACAAATAATGTAGCGTCCATGCGGTCCATTTATTTTATTTCCTAAAAAATTACAGGCCATTTGCACTTTCTCGAAATACACAATTTTGCTGGGCTGATTCTAATTATAATGTTGGGTTGGGCTAGCAATGTTATCAAAAAATAAAAAGGGGGTGAGCATTTTGTTATAAATATATTTAAATAATAAGTGATACTATTATATTCGTCCTTAAATCTTACCAAGCTTTTGTACACAATCACTAGGATTTTCGTGCCAAAACAATCGAGGATTTTATTTGTTAAGAAATTATTTTTATAAGTTAATAAGATGTGGGATATTGTTTTCTTACATATGTAAGTATCTGTTAAATATATGATGATAATAAAAATATTATATAATAACATATAAAATAATTTAAATATATATAATATAGTTAGAAGGGAAACATAAGTTGGACCTCGCGTTCCTATTCTTATATAGAAAAATAGAACATACCTTTGCGTTTTCTTCAAAAAAATACATAAATTGGGCTGCCAAAAATAAAACCTCGGATGGGAGGTCCATAGGCCGGTCGATACATGACGGCCCTAAGAAAATACAAACATGCCTATGGACCTCCCATCCGAGGTCGTGGGTTGCGCATGTTAAAAATGAAAGCCTAGACGGGGCAACCCAAAACCACGTCCAACACTTGCTAAAACTTCGTCCCTCGTTTTCTCTGTGTTTCTCACACTCGACATTGTGTGGGCATTTTGACTGTGCATCATATAAAGATGTGATATGCATGAATGTTGATCAGCATGATGTTAACCGGCTGGTAGTTCCATTTTGACCATGAATAAAACTTCCAACATGATGTTAACACTGGTTGAAAAGGCCATGTTAATATAAATGCTCTGCCTCTGAAAGTTGCAGTTTCTTATCTGAAACTGAACTTGCAGTTTCTTATCTGAAACTGAAACTTGTAGTTTCTTCTCTGAGAATCACATTGTCTGCACTTTTATACTCCTATGAAACTACATTTTTTAAGTGCTAAAAATAGATCTCTAGAATTCATAAAATACTTCATATTCTCAATACTGCAAATCTGAAATTCAAAAGACATTCATATATGAAAGTACTCTCAAAATACACAACACAAAACACAATTCACAACCTGCAAATACTGACAACCCTAAGCTCCTCCTGACAATTCACAACCTGCCCGACTATTGGGCTGGGGGGGGGGGGCAGCCCCCTCCTATTCCTCGGCGGCATACAGCCGCCCCATGAGACAATGTGAACGGCGAGGGAGACGATGGCAGGAAAGCGTCATCGGGCCAACTGCTTTTCTCCTCTTGTAGTTGGGTTCGGTCGAGGAAGACTCCACCGGCTCGCTCTGGTAGGACAACCTCACAAACGACACCCTGTAGATGCTCGATCCTTCAATCTCTGGTGGATGCTCCATCTGGGATCGATACTCCCACCACCGCCCCCTCACGATCGGATTCGGTGAATCTGTTTGCTCCACGGCCCAGAGTAGCTCTATGTACTCCGGCGTGACTCCCTCCGGGAGTATCGTCGCCTTTTCGCTCTGTTGCAGATATTTGGCGATGGATGTCGCTGTCGCTGCTAGTTGGTCCTTGTTGTCAAACCAAGACTGTATCTCCAACATCCTAGCTAGCTTCACAGGGTCGCCGTTTGTGATCCTCATGTATCGGTTGTACTCCTCCATCGATCTACTCTCCACAACACCTTAACTCACCGGTGGTGGTTTTTGAATGGAAGAGGAGAGGAGCAGTGCTAGTTTTGGATTAGAACGGGAGAGGAGCGACGCTGGTTTTGGATTGGAACAGGAGAGGAGGGGCGGTGGTTTTGAAATGGAAGAGGAGAGGAGCGATGCTGGATTTAGATTGGAACAGGAGAGGAGCGACGGTGGTTTAACAGGAGAAGAGCGGAAGATCGGCGCTGGTCTTGGAAGTATTTTTTTGTTGTTTTGCGTATTTTGGGTCAAAGTTTGACCACATACTGTATTTGACAAGCAAAATATGAAAGCATGTCACCAAAAAATGTATCATTTGGTTCGTATGTGAATGTACTTTCAAATTATATTATTTTTGCAATGTATAACATATATTTTATGTGCGAAAATCATGGTCAATTATGACCCAGAATAAGAGGGAGACTAGTTAATGTGGGGTCGCTTTCTTAATTGAAGGGTAAATTGATTTTGATTTTGATCCAGTCACAGCGTGCCGGCCTTCTCGTCCAATCCTAAATCACTGCCGCACGCTCCTCTCCCTCTTCTCCATTGCAAAACCACCTTCTCTCCTCTCCATCATGTCCATTCCAAAACCACCGCCTCGCCTCTCCCTCTTCTGATCTTCTCCATTGCAAAACCACCTCCTCTCCTCTCCATCAGCTCCATTCCAAAACCACCTCCTCTCCTCTCCATCATCTCCATTCCAAAATCACCGTCTCGGCTCTCCCTCTTCTGATCTTCTCCATTGCAAAACCACCTCCTCTCCTCTCCACCATCTCCATTCCAAAACCACCGTCTCGCCTCTCCCTCTTCTGATCTTCTCCATTGCAAAACCACCTCCTCTTCTCTCCATCATCTTTTGTCCAAAACCACCGTCTCGCCTCTCCCTCTTCTGATCTTCTCCATTGCAAAACCACCTCCTCTCCTCTCCATCATCTCCATTCCAAAACCACCGTCTCGCCTCTCCCTCTTCTCTATTGCAAGACCATCGTCTCTCCTTCCATCTTCCAAAGCTAGCATGGGACCACTCAGAAGGACATCTATGGAGAGGATGCAGCAGCGAATCAGGCAGATCGCCGGCGGCGACCAGGCAAAGTTAGCCAGGTTGAAGGAGATCCTTAGTTGGTTTGACAATGAGTGGGAGATTTCAAGGATGGTGCGGGCCATGTGGCAATGTATGCGAAAGAGTGAGACGGCGGTGATGAGGGCGGCGATGTACATGTACTCCTCGGCGACAGTCACGCCGCAGTCCTCCGAGTTCATCGAGTATCTCCTCTGGGTGATGGAACAGACAAATTCGCCCGAGGCGACAGTCAGGCGGAGGTGGTGGGCGTACAGGTCGAAGGTCGAGCACCCAGAGGATAACGAATCGATCGAGTATGGTGTGCCGTTCGTGAGGGTGCAGAGCTAGCCGGAGCCACAGGAGTATTCGTTCTCCCACCGCAAGAGGAGGCCGGATGGCGCAACGTTGCTTCCCCACCGTTCTCCACGGTTCCCTCGACGCTCGCCTCGTTTCAACGGCGGCGGTAGGGTTTAAGGTAAGCTTCACACTAACCTAATCTTCCACCTGCTCATGCTTACAATCAGTGTGACAGCTAATGAAAATCATGCTTACAATCAGTCTCTGAGTACTATGCCAATCACCCTAAAATAGCTCTGGACCTTTGGGTCAAAGTTGTGACACAGTGTACAAATAAAGAAAAATAGATTGGTGCTTCTTTCAGAAAAGAGTACTCCCTAGAAAACTGCCAATATAAGCTACTAGTATTTCGTTAGAGGATTTGCTGCCGACAAAGATCCGTCCACAGAGAGCGCCACACATCCCACTGGTGGTGGTGGATGCCAATGTGTGCATGCAGCATGGTTGGTGTCGGTAATTTTTACCTGGCACACCTCACACTCTGCATATATGCCGGTTTCATACGTACATTTGTGCAGTTCCACCAAAATGCAGCTGAATAACCCTATTTGCAAAGATAACGAAAAAGCATGATTACATTATAGTGGCACTAGTTGATCAAACACACAAAATAAATAGAAGAAAATATTGTGATAGTATCATAGTATGCCATGCTGCGAGGGCGAGATGGGCCCTGCAACGCCTCATACGATACGCCTCATACTGGACATCGTCCCAAGTCTCCCAGATACACCTCTGCCAGTGATGAACATCAGTGTACAGCGGTAGTACAAGGAGGCGCCTTGAGACATTCAAATCTCTATTTTACATATCAACTAAAATTAAGCACCTGAGTTTGCAGAAATGCTTAAACATTAACAATGGGACTAGTTGATGAAACATACATTAACAAAGAGAAGCACTTTCTTTATCTACATTGGAAATGAAATGATAGAGATGACACCCGCTCTATTTTAACTGTATTATTACTTCATTTTATCAGTGACACTAGGGTCGAGCAGGTGGCAAACAAGGTGTACCGTGCGTCATGGAGGTCGGGGGTGCTTAGACTGGGATGCTGAAGCTGGCTCTTTCAGTCACCAACATGGATGATTCAATTCATGGGACCTTTTGGTGCAGTTCACCTAAAATGAAGCAATGTCCCATGAGCTAGCAACTTCTTCTTTATTTTTTTTAAGAAAAGGGCTCCAGCCCCGGTTCCATTTCCATCAGAAAATGAAACCCACAGAGCTTCTTCTTCATTAGTTGCAATAAAATTGAGCAACATCAAGGTTGGTTGTGAAGCTCCTGGAATGCTCAACTATAATTTGGATATCATTTGTGCAGTTCAACTAAGATCGAGCGTGAAATGTATATCTCTGTTTGCACAAAAAAGGTGGAAAGAAGGGTGACTAACAAGTGATGAAACATGCATCAAATGAAAAGAAGCATGTTCCTTATCTGAATGGCAATCCTACAAGGATAGTAGCAATTTCTAAAGCAGTTGCATTGCTAGATATTAGTGTGGGCATTAGAATTAACTATGACAACCGTTAAATATGACATTACTTTGGGCACGGGAGAGTAGGAGGACCAGGACAGTTGCATTCTAATGAAAAGAACCAACTTATCTTAATGGGAAATTTTAGCAGGACATGTAAAGAAGTGCCATTGATTCATATTACTGGAGGCATTACATTGAAAACAACATTGGTTTAACGTGTCCTTACTTTTAATAGTGCGACTGCTACATTTTACTAGTGGCATTAGATAAGAGTGGCTCGGGGCAACAAACATCAGAACAGGATATCTGGGTTGGTCCCATTTTTGTTCGGTATAGCCACCTTATACTGTGTGAGGCTAGCAAATCTAGTGCTGGACTTACTCTGTTGACTTGTCCCCCAGTCCCCACTTTCTTTCCTTTTTCAACCAATAGATCAAGTTTATATTGCTTTGTACTGCGTTTCCCTTTATTTCCCTATTAGACCTAGAGACCAGTTGGATAGCCAGTCTCTGCTACTTTTTGCTCCCATTATTTCCTCTTTCGACCAAGTCCTAGATTCAGGTAACAAATCCTCCCCCACCCCACCCCCTTTCTTCCTTGTTTGAACCAAGTAGTACTAGATTTGAGTGCATGAATTAGTTTTAGCTCTTAAACGTAAAAAAATTAGGTGGTTTTCAAACAGCAGATCGATCCTATCTACGAGGGGGCCTGAGAAATAGTAAAAGAAACAAATGCAGCGACGTCAGGAGCTCGGGAAGTAGAGCAAGGCCGGTTTCGAAGGAAGTTATACCTGATGGTCGCCGGGATGTCGTAAGGTGGGCGGCGGGAGGCCGGATCTGCCCACACTACGGCAGCGAGGAAGAAGGGGTCAGAGGCCCTCCCTCGCCAGCAGTGCTTGGGAGAGAACGACAAAGCAGGCTGATCGGGACGCGCCCAACAGTGGGTAAGAGCTGTCGCCGAGGACGACCGCGTGAATGTTGCACCTTCTCACCTTCCCTGGCGGAGAGGATCTGGCTGGATCTGTGACCAGCGGTGAGCAGAGAGAGAGAGAGAGAGAGAGAGAGAGAGTGGCCACCGCTGTCATGTTTAGACCTGGAGAGGCCGAGACAGTGTGAAGAGAGCAACACTAGCAAGCAAGCGCGGAGGCTCCTGCCTATATAGTGGAGTAGTACTAGTTTTCTTTTGTCTACCGGAGCCGGCTTGACCTCGTCAATGACTGTCGAGAAGTCTTCATGCACGTGGCCCGGAGGCGCAGTTGTCGTTATTTTGATCTGAAGCGCCGAATTATAACATATAACACGAAAAAATGCCACATGACAAGAAATCATAACCTCACTGCCCAAAGGAGACAACATGAATCCCGACGGACAAACTAGACGAGGAACAAAGCTCAAATTAAAGATAAACTCGTAGAAAAGGGGTCTGTTGATAGATGTCCTAATTAACATAGCCGGCTTGACCTAGATGGCAGCCGAGTAGTCACTGTTCGTGCATGTGCCCCCAATGACTAGCCCAACTCAGTTGTCGCTGTTTAACACTCGCTGTGATCCGAAGCACATGACACCTAATTTTGTGAGATGACAAGAAACCTTTTTTAGATTTCTCACCACAACTACATCCATGTACAACACATCCTGCACGATATGTAGACGATAGCCAATCCAGGCGTCTCTGCTGGAGTCTGGTCACATGCATGGACGAACTGATCTTCCGTGTCTTGCAGGGATCGTCCAGGCACCAACATAGTACAACACTTCTCTAGTACTATTGCTCGTCTCCATCTTCTATTAAGTCACCCGACTTGTGGGGCCGGGGAGTTTGCCTATGGTCGGTTCTCAATTGCCGTCCCACATGTGTGTGCAAACGCAATATGACGCGCGTTCCATTCGGAGAGCAGCGTGCCAGACCGACTGCCCGTCTGGGGTGCGACGCGAACGCGACGCGCATGCTGTATACTCCGTACATGTGTACCGCCATTTTCTAGACACTTTGCTCCATGGGGCGGGCGCAATCCATGGATACAAAATTAGTATACTGTATACTATTTAAAAGTCGAGGGCAGGGCTTTTCCTGCGCGGTAGGCGGCGGGGCAGTTCCACCTAGTCGGTTCGACAGAGACGCAAGAAGACGAGGGAGTAGGTTGCTGCAAACGTAGGGCTGTGTGATTTGACAGCTTGTTACTGCTGGATAGGTGGGCCCCGTGATTTGACTTGCCATTATCATTTTAACTGCGACGCTACAACCGGCGTGAGTCTCCTGATTCCTGACCACCTCCATACAGGTGGCTCTCCCAATGCTCCACCATGTAGTAGAGGCTGGCTCTTGCATGAGAGCCCACTTCTCCACTTTTTCCTTGCCTCTCTTTCCTCCACATATGCAAAAATGCTATGTAAAGCGCACTATTGTACTTACTTTTACTTGCTCCTACAGGTGCTAAGCTTGCCACATAGGTATAAAGTCTAATGTGGCAAGTTAATCAAGAAGAAAGAGACTAGTTTGGTGACCCAAGGAAGAAATGGTGCTAAGCGCGTGTACCTAGGTGAAAAGACAATTTTGAGTCTATAGCTAATTAAATGAAGCAAACTTAGCAACACCATTTCATTGGAAGAGGTCACTCCTTGGCAAATGCAATAAATACTAGTACTCCCTGTGTCCCATAATATAAGAACGTTTTTGGCACTACACTAGTGTCAAAAACGTTCTTATATTATGGGACGGAGGGAGTACGAAGAAAGAGATAGAGAGAAGTAAAATAAATAAATACACTTATAGCCAACCTTGTTGTAGTATGAGTGACTAAGTGATGACTATGTATGACATGCTAACATCAGATAGCCTAACACACCGTGTTAAATCTCCAAGGGCGTGACCGCGCGAGCGACGCGACGGTCATGGTAGGCGCGACCATGATACGGGCTGCTGGCAGCCCTTGGATCTAAGATCAAACAGTCGCATGCTAAGTTGCTGAAAATTTGCAGAATAACCCTCCAGGATAGGATATTCACCCATGGGTCTAGAATCATGCCATGCAATCGTTCGATCTCAGATCCAAGGGCTCTCGGAAGCCCGTATCATGGGAGAATGGAAAGCCACTACCCCGCCGTTCGCACGCTGGCAGTTCGCTCCTACTCATCCCCGCACGTCCTTTAATACTACGGCGGTTCGCTCCTAGTCGTCCCGTCCATTTGCATTACGGCAGTTCCACTAATCCTAACCCTCATCCCAAATCCATGGCGGCCCAAATCTCCACGATCGGCGGTGAGTACAAGGTTAGAACCATCACTGGCGATGAGTTCGACGTCATCTACACCCGTTCTTCCGCGACGGTGAAAGGATGCCTTTCTCGCTTTAGACGCATGTTCGAAGACTCAGATGATGAGTGGGTCACTGGGCTAGATGTTGAGTACACCACAGTCCTGGGACGAGAGAAGGATCTAAAGGACAAAGAGAGGAAGAAGCCCGCCGTGATCCAGGTTTGCATGCATGACTTATGCTTGGTCTACCACATATGCCATGCCGACGTTGAGTGCTAGGATTTTAAGGACTTCCTCGAGAGCAACTTAGTCAAATTCGTTACTGTAGACTTTGGTAACGACAAAGAAGTCCAGCATCGGATAGGCCTAGTTGTATGCAACACCTTCGACCTCCAGAAGAATCGGCTGGTGTCCTCTCGTCAGCCTTCAATGCTGACCCTGACAGGAGCCATGGTTCATCCTTCGTACTGTAAACTGGAGAAACCTCCATACACGTTTCATCGTCATGCATGGCAGCAGAATGTACTAGATATAGACCACATCCACTACGCTGCAATGGATGGCTACCTTTGCTTCAATATCTACAAGGGTTGGATGAAGAGCAAGAGCCAAGTGTGCGGTTCAAGCAAAGAAGTATCGGCCAAGAGGAAGAGGGACAAGGACAAAGTCGAGGACGTGGACGAGGACTCCGAGTAAGGTGGTAGTGTCCACTACTGGAAACAGGGAATTTGCCATCAGCCAGCTCTTTGCCATCTGCCAGCTGATGGCAAAGAACGTCTTTGCCATTTGCTTATAAAAAACAGATGGCAAAGAACTGATAGACGATAAAGAACATATTGCCATCAGCCAATTCTTTGCCATCTGCTAGTGGATGGCAAAAAATCTTTGCCATCTGCCAGCAGATGGCAAAGAGGTTGGCAAAGCCAGTGGCCGTCAAGAGGGTAACGGCGTATCAGCCCCACCTCTTTGCCATCTGCCAGCAGACGGCAAAGATTCTTTGCCATCTGCTGGCAGATGGCAAAGAGATGGGACTATCTCTGTCCTTGCTAAAAAGCAAAGAGTGAAAAATTAAAGAAAAGAAAACCCCCAGCCTCCCTAAAAAAACCCAGCCACCCTGAATCAGTCTCAGGCTCTCAGCCACTCCCGTGCGTGCTGCTGGATAGGGTTTGCCGCCGCCCTCACTGGTCGCCGCCGCCACCCTCACTGGTCGCCGCCGCCGCCCTCACCGGTCGCCGCCGCCGTCGGTTTCCCCTACATGGCCAGTGGATAGGCCATCCCGCCGGTCCATTCCCGCCCCACCCCCATCCCGCGCGTGGAATCCCCTTTGACTCCCAGCCGCCCCTGCCGACGCCCATTAGCCACGCCTGTCGGCGGGCCGCCTCGCATCGCCCGATCCGCCGCCCATCCCGCCTCCTCACCCAGGTTCGTCCGGAGCTCCTCCTCCTCCCACCGATACTGCCTCTGCTTGCTTGCGATTGCCGCTGGATCCGCGCTTGCTGCCGCTCTGGGCCGGGGAATGGCCGGATCTCTGCCCCGGGGACCGAGGAATGGCCGAATCTCGTCTGGGATTCAGTGTTGAAAAACTTGAAATGGTAGCGGTAGGTGGCGGCTTGGATCTCACCAGCAATGGACTGTGCAGGTCTCCTACCCAGGAGGAGGACTAGGAGGAGCAGGAGGAGGGGAGGCCTGCTGGGCGCGCGCAGGAGGCTCCCCGCCGGTCCCCGAAGCCTAAACTGCAAGGTGAGCTCGTCCCCTTCTCTTCTTCCCTATGGATCAGTGTCCTGGCTCATGTTCTCTGTTCTGTACATGTATGCAGTTTATTTTCAGAGTACTTGTTGTGTGCAAAATCCTACCCTGGCGCATGTTGTTGGTTGTTTAATTCTGGAATCACAAGTTAATGCATTTTGCTATGTGGGTACTGCAATCTTATATGGGCAACAAGTTCAATATGGTTTTTAGAAAAGGAAAGTCCAATCTGGTTTTTAGAAAAGGCAAGTCCAATCTGGTCAGTAGCTAGGCAAATACAATTTGCAATTCCTGCCTTGCCGTAACAAGCTTGATTTGGTATGGTAGAAAAATAGAACTCCTAATATCTCGCCCTCCCCCGAGGATTCTGTGCCACTCCACGCCGGCAAGGCTTAAGCCTTCTTCTTCACGTTATTTTTTTCTAATAAGATCACCGTTCGTAAAGAAAAATCCCATAGATCGTGGATCATCTAAAGCAAAAGCCCTAGCGAGTCTGCCGAGGCCTAGCGAGTCTGCCGGCTTTGTCGTCCTCATGCCGCCGCCATGCCTGTGCTTGGGCGCCATCTATTGTGGCTTCTTCTCCACCAACTCGAGCGATTGATCTCCTCTTTTCCCATGCCGTCATGGTATCCTTGCTGACATGTGTTCGTCCATTATGTCCTGCAGATCCACCCACGCCCTCTCCATTGCCACTCCACCGGTCGCGTAGAGAAGATCGAGAAACGCAGCCTAACGCCGGTGTCGAGCTGATTCCGGGGATGATTCCACTCAAACGTAATGAACATATATGAACAGGTTTGCAGTACGTCCATGCCTTTGGGGCATCTGGAGCTTCACATAATTGCTAATTAGTGGCTGGGATTTTGACGTCGCCTCTTATACATATATAGAGTTGCACTGTGATTAAATTTATATTGCTTTAATAATGTTCAAGCTTGGAAAATGATGCTCAGTTCTAGACAATGGAAATAAGTTGTCATTATTTCAGAACTTATCCGTGCACCGAGACTTGCTACTTTGATTCTGTTGTTTGCTAGAGAGAATAGCTATGTAACCTGGCTGACCTCTCTAACCTCATTTATGAATTTGGTTTCTTAGAGTTCAACCATGTCTTTCAAAAATCAAACTAAAACATATTCCATTTATTTATCCCACTGTTTATAGGCAATCTGGTCATACCTTTGTAGTTCTATTTGGAAGACAGTTAGAGAACATTAGCTACCAACAATAGCACTATTTTTTGTCCGGCGAGGACATCGACATGCAGCCTGCTACGGACTCCACCACCAATCATCCTCATGTAGTGGCGTGAGGTGCCCATGTGTCAAGATGGTGGTGCAACGGCTGGCAACAGCGTGTCTGGATGCCATGGGCAGATGGGTGACAGTGATATACGTCCTACATAGATGTATGATTTCCTCTCTTCCACTGGATTATGATGAAATTAAGGATCAAGTATCATATGCTTGCATGATAGCTACGTACAGTTTTTCTGTACAAATGGTGTGTTGCACTGCTATTTTGTTGAAAAGACATTATCTTGAGAATCCTTTTATTTCATAGTTTCTTTCCCTTATAATATTTATTGATGATTTGGTTGATTTCTTGACTAGAGGATTTGAAGATACAAATAATTATTATTTTATGAATACGTGGTATGATCAAAATATTATTTACATACAGGTATACAAATATTATTTATGTACAGTTGAATATTTCTAGGCTTTTCTTTCTGTTCGTCCCAGACATGTTTGCTTGGATTAAAAACTGTTATAGCGTCACCTTAGATTTTAAACATTTCTTGTGTGTAACTTGACATGATGTGTACCTAATTATATATTTTCTTCTGCATGATATGTTGGTCTTTCTCAATGCACTCCATCTCAGCCGCTTCAGGTCACCATGAACTCAGTCCATCAGTGTTACAAATTTATGAGTTCTTCCTTTTATATCTATTATATTCATGCCAAACTACATTTATACTACCAAAACCATTCTAGTTGATACATCACATACACTTCTCTAATATGTTTTCATTGGCAAAAAAATCATCGCATGCTTCCATTTATACTACCAAAACCATTCAGGAAGTAACACATGTCCATCTATACATCCTTCCATTGGCAAAAAAATCATCGCATTTTTTGTGTGTTTCATTTATAGGTTAAATGGTATACAAATTTTTTGGTTATGTTCATATAATTTTGTCATGTAGTTTGTAGTGTTCTTAATAAGGAAAAATGCTATAGCTACCTTTTTTATTCCAAACTCATGCGGAGACACGTGTAGTTTTATCCACACGATAATATTAATTTTGTCACTGGACCGTATATATGAACCCATTTTTGTATATAGTTTTCATAAGATAAAACATTTATATGTCTATTTAATTTCTTATTTTGAATTTTTTTATACATAAAATATCTGTAGTTTTTATTCATGCAGTAAGAATGTTCTTTATGTGTTGACCATATATCTCAAACGATGGCAGTTTATATAACTTTCTAGTATTTAATTCCGTAGTAAGAATGTTCTTTATGTGTTGACCATATATCTAAACGATGACCATATATCATAGCTTATTTGATCCGATATATCTGAGGCGTTTACTATGATTGCTATGACTTTTAATAATCAGTAATTATAACCTGTGAATGTTGGATGTTATGTCTTCTTGCACAACGCGTTGAATGTTGTACAATGGATTGATAAGTTTCATCAGCATTGCTTGCTTCCACATGGCATGTGTGACATGCTATTGATCATCTAGCGAGGAGACGCCACATATAAACGTCGAGCTCGCAGATGTGTCATGCTATAACAACCTCCTTTAAAATGTTGTATCATCTGCCACAAAATTGATAGTTAATTTAATATTATTGTGTCATTGTATTACTTTTTTTAATGATTTGAGATTACTCACCACATGCCAGCCAATGTGCACGTCTCTTTTTTGATATATTATTAGAAACTCCTGATTTGAGCTGGTTAATATTTTTGGTAGTCAAAATTACTGAAATATTATAAACTACAAAAATAAGGATCGACCCCAGCTTGCTAATCCAGAGCATAGCCCTATTTTTTTGCTGATCTCATCGCATGAAATACTCTTTTTTTGGCTGATCTCATCGCATGATATACTCCCTGTGTAAAACCCGGACTGGAGTGCTCTAGATTGGCTTATATTTAATACGGGCTGAAACTTTCCATCCTTAGCCAATACTATATTAGAGATGCTAAAAAAAGCCAATACTATATTAGTACTTTTGATTTCAGTTGACACCGGATTGGTTACTCATATATACATGGATGTGCGTATGTGGCCAGGACTTATGTACGTGTCCGACCTGCCCTCTTTTACTTTTTCTTAGCATGAGGTCTGGACAACTGCTTATGTGTGTACGTGATCATGACTCTTTTTGACGGGCTATTTCTAATTCTTTCTATTTTAAGGGAATATTTCTAATTCTTTCTATGTCCCATTTTGTAGATTTGCTTCAGATCACGGAAGCTTGGGTTGATGGAGTGCTTGTCTTTAGTTTTTGTTTTGACTTTGTGAAACTTGCTACCTATGATGAAACTGTGTAGTATTGATGAAACTATGTATATGTATGGATGAAACTTGCTACTATTGATAAACTATTGGTAACATGTGTTGGATATGTGTTCGATATATATGTGTTCATGACTATTGGTAATATGTGTTGAATATGCTATATTGGTCATATAAATATATTTGTGTTTGATTTTCTGTGAAAATGAATTGATATAAGAAAAAATATATTAAATGGGACAATATAGACACTTTGCCATCAGCTGGCAGATGGCAAAGAGGCCACGTGTCATCTACATGTAAAATTTGGGCTGGCCTATTTGGGCCCTTTGCCATCTGCCAACAGATGGCAAAGAGCTTTGCCATCTGCTGGCAGACGGCAAAGCATGCAGCCTTTGCCATCTGCTGGCAGACGACAAAGTATGCTGTTAGCCTTCTAACGGGGCTAACCCCGTTAAGAGGCTTTGCCATCTGCCAGCAGATGGCAAAGCCACAGGCTCTTTGCCATCAGCCAGTAGATGGCAAAGAAGCCTTTACCGGTAGGGTTTCAGACGAACTGTTTGCCATCTGCTGGCAGATGGCAAAGCCTTTGCCATCCGCCGACCATGCCTTTGCCATCTGCCATGACAGATGACAAAGTGCCAGATTCCAGTAGTGGTCGTTGCTCATGGTGGTTCTAATGCAGTGTCTACCGGAATAGTTGCAAAGTTTAATTTCAGGTGAGCTTAATTTAATTTGAGGGGTGTGTTGTGCAGAGCCCCCAGCAGAACTATGTTATGTTTCTTCTTGTTACTTTAACTCTTCTGTACGTACATACTAGTATTTCTTACATTTCATCTTTTAGTTGGTATAGTACTACCACTCGTTTTTTCACATTATATACATACAATATATATGGCCAACATCATATAGCCAGCAGTTTAGTTGTCAAAGAATTTCAGGGTGCTTAGTTTTGTCAAAGAATTCCAGGGTGCTTAGTTTTATTTGAGGGGTGGGTTGTGCTGGACACCATTATTGTGACTAGACTTTTTAATAGTACTGTATACATAATTTGGCGACGAGCGCTCTCTAAATGTACCACCTTTTTTTTAATTTCAAGTTTTGCTCCATGGCGCAATCCATCGATACTACTGCTATACAAAAGTATACATTTTTTAAAAGGCTAGAGGGCGGGGCAGTCTAGCTTGGTCGGTTTCACAAGAGGCGTGGGCCTTTGTGATTTGATGGCTCATTACTGCTGGAAAGCGGGGCCTTGTGATTTGACTGCTCGTATAAATGCGCCGACGACCTGATCGAGGAGGAGCAAAGAACCGTGCGGTATACTCAAGTTTTCCACTGGAGTAGTACTGCGACGGAGGAGCACGAAACACGGCAGCCCAGTGCCATATGGCGATAAAAAATGATCTAATTTGCTAGTCATATCATTAGCATTGTTCTATTCATTCCCTAAAAAAACCATTGTTCTATTCATGCCTCGCAGAGAACGTGACACGTGCGGCGAAACACCCGAAGCAAAAGATGAAACACATGAGCAAAAGAAGAAGGAAGATTATCACCCCAAATGATCTAATTCGCCTCGGAGTCGTAACTGCTTCTTCATCGCCTCCACGACCTCCATTTCCTTGCGCGTCTTCTCCGCCGTCTTCTTCATTCTGTCCATGACGTGGGATTTCTCGACGCGAGCCTTCATCATCTGTTCCATGACCGCATTACGTACCTTGACAGTAGTCGGGTGCTCGATGCGGAGCTTCGCCAACTCCTCCTTCTGTTCCATGACGAGGGCCTGCAGCATCTTCATCGAGGAACTACTATTCTCATGTAGCTTCTTCCAGCCGGCGTTCTTCTCCTTCAACATGTCAATCTCGTGGCAGAGCTTCGCCTTGTCCTCCTGAAGTCATAGGATTTCGCCGGTCTCCTTCTTCTCCGAGGCAATGGTCTTCTTCAGCAGCATCACCAAGCCGGCGGTCAACTCCCCCCGCTGATTGAGCTCAGCGGGCATGTCGTCGAGGCTCTTCTTCAACAACTCCATCAAGACTTGGATGCACTCCTTCTGCTTATTGAGGTGCTTCTTGAGCTGATCGGGCATGCCGTCGAGGGATAACGACTCCAGCTCCACCGGCTCGGCATGTTCGCCTCCGCGGCTAGGGCGCTCCTGGGAGCCATCGCCTGCCCGTGAGAGATCTTTCGAGGTCTCTACGTGGCGGCGAGCCCTCTCTTTTTTTCGCAGCCTTGGTTGCCGCTCCCTTGTTACGAGTAGTTCTCGACCTAGAGCTCTGCTCACCGGCCATGGCAACAACGGACGAAGAAGAAGCACTTATGAGGAGGAAAGGTAGAGTAATTTTTGGTTAGGTAGTTCCCATTTTTATAACCTAAGTACTAGCACTAGTACTAATACCTGCATAGTGGGAACACGTTCAGGTTTGGTACGTACTAGTAGGTGTGAGCAGGCTTTCGAATGTGATGGGAACAAGGTAAAGATCAATTGATGGTTTTGGTTTCGAGGCCCGAAACGGCTCCCGACGAGTTTAGCGGAGCATAGATTTCAAGTACTACACTGCTCAAATGTGTAAATATTATGTTACTGTCAAAAATTGGCACAAAATATGAAGGAGACCAATGGAAGTACTACTAGCAACCCGCGATTTAACTACTCGCATGCGCGCAGTGGAGTAATAATGTCTTTCTTCCACCCTCACGTCCACTTAATTTGCATGCGCTGTATTAATTGACCATCAATGAAGTGAACGACTTTACACGCGTGAAATTATCACATGGGGTGGAGCTTGGTACAAAATTGCGTCCGCCCGTGTACCCGCGTGTGCGTGTGAGGGAATGAGTGCGTGCGTGGCGTGGGTGCACATCTTCGCTTTGTGCATGTACCGCCAGTATGGCTCAGGGAGGACGAGTACATTCTTCTGGAACCAGCAGCACGTCACTGTGATCAATCCACTCAAGAAGGTCATGACAACGCCTCCACATGTGCCACGTGGCTTCATGAACTACAAGAGAGACACTGTGTAGCTGCCAATTGTATTCTAATTTACGTGTTTTGCACATACTCGAAGTACTAGTAAGGTACACGTGCATTGCACGCATCAGATTTTGCGACCAAATTATGAATAAATACCACACTACAACATGTAAGCTCTGAGTCATATATGCCTGATGTAGTCCTTCGTTTAATTCTTATAGTTCATCTCATTCAAAATCAATTAGTTTTTATAAAAAAAGCTAAGAACGCGGAAATAGGAAAAGCATGGGATTATAGTGGAATGTCGTCTTGAATCCTACAGGATTGTACGAGTGTTTGATTGTGCATAGAAAAAACACAGAATTCTTTCAAAGAGGTTTGAGTGGATGGGATGTTTCCTATGAAATCTAGTTCAAATGAATCATATGGAAAAATTCCTATGGTTTACAATCCTACGAATCAAACAACCAAGATAGGAAAAATTCCTAATGATTATAATCCTCCAAAATTCCTTTGAGAATCCTTTGAATCAAAGAAGCCCTTAATCTATTTTATGATTCATGGAATTGTGCGTTGTAAAGCATAAAGTAAAAAAAATGGCAATTCAACTAGAAAAAAAGTTTGGGTAGTTATGATATGGAAGATTCTAGAACAAAAGAAAACCACTGTTGTTTTGAGGTTTGTGCACTATGCTTAAGTTCAACCATGGAGCCTGCTAGATTGTACATGTGGCAAAATCCGGTGGGGGGCTAGAAGATGGTGCGAGGGGGCGAGTGGAGGGAGACTATGAAGGAATGCACAAGTGCGAGATCGATATTTAGAGAGAGGGGGCGAACACGTGCGCTGTTGCACGCAGTGGCGGAGCCATGAAAAATAAATGAGCTAAGGGGCCAAGCATTGCTAATCCTTTACGAGGAGGGTTAATTCATGAACTTAAACCATTTTTAGCAGCAATTGTCTAATGATCACATTCATATTAGCCTCGATATATAGTGATGTTAGGGGGGGGGGCAGGGCCCTTACTGCCCCTATCTTCGCCATTATGCACGTGTCTGAGAGATGAGGCGGAAGGCATTGATGATGAGAGGGGGACGTTGGATATATAATTAATGTGGGTGTATTAGCTATATATGTTAATCCTATATAGAGAGGTATAGATTGATTGATGTGGACGTGGGAAAGAGGGTGAGACCTCACTGGGTATATCGATTGATCGGTTTGTGTGGAAAACTATGAAAGACCTAGCTATATACACACATACATAGAGGAACATCGATTGTTGCGCATGCACGCGTGAGAGATAAACAATGCCCGATATGATGGAGAGGGGGATGTGTGTGGGTGTGTGCCTTCATGGGAGACCGACCTGAA
Source organism: Triticum dicoccoides (assembly GCF_002162155.2). Classification (NCBI taxonomy): domain Eukaryota; kingdom Viridiplantae; phylum Streptophyta; class Magnoliopsida; order Poales; family Poaceae; genus Triticum; species Triticum dicoccoides. Next base: position 595,301,156 of record NC_041391.1, read on the forward strand.
GAAAAAGATTGCATGCGTGCGATGGATAATGCCGACTGGTAGTGTGTGTGCATGCATGCACGAGAGAAAGTTAGTGGTACAATTATAAAGAGAATACTACTGTGTGGGTGTAAAAGAATAGGTGAGGTCATTATCAATGTAAAGTTGAATTCAAATATTTGAATAAGAGATCCTAATGTTTGAAAGCCATGCATGCATGAATATAACGGAGATCTGCGCGGTGTGGTTTGGAAACAAGCATGTTGTAATGTATACACATTGAACAAGGTCAGACTGATTTGAATTTGAGATACCGATGACAGACATCATTTGGCCACGTCGCATCCGTGCATGGACACACTATTCTAATTGGAGATGATGGGCGGCTTTCGCATCACATATCTATATCTATCTATATATATATATATATATATATATATATATATAATATTTTATATATTTTTATATTGTGTGCGGGTAACTTTAACTTTGAAAGATGGTCGTTGGATGAGGCGAATCCGATGGTCCAAATATGGCAAATTTGAGCACTACTGGTCGTTGGATATCATCTAGATTCCACCAGATTTTGCCACATGTATAATCTAAAAGACTTCATGGTTGAACTTAAGCATAATACACAAACATCAAAACACAAACACTTCTTATTTGTTCTAGAATCTTCCATATCAAAATTGCCCAAATGTTTTTCTACATGATTTGCCATTATTTGTTTTTACTTTATGTCTTACAACGCACAATTCCATGAATCTTAAAATATATTAGCTTTCTTATAGAAACTAGATGATTTTGAATGAAATGAACTATAAGAATTAAACGAACATCTACATCATGCATATATGACTCAAAGCTTGCATGCTATAATGTGATATTTATTCATAATTTGGTTGCCAAATCTCATGCGTGCAATGCACGTGTACCTTAATCTAGTCTAAATGGTGTTTGTGTGTGTGTGTTGTGCATGTCGAGGTGCAAATTGTCTTTTTTTTGGGTACACGTTAAGTTTGTTCTTCCAAAATTTCAAGCCGCGCCTTGTTATGCCGAAAATTCAAGCTATCGTCTCTGTCTATCGTGCTGCGAAACTCCCGCCTCTTCAAGCCACGCCTTGTTAGCCCGAAATATTTAAGATATATCTTTGTCTCGTCGTGCTCCGACAACTCCCTCCATCTCAACCCGCGCCTTGCTATTCCGAAATTACAACGCGCGTGAAAACTCCCACCTCCTGTGAAATCCCGACACACGAAATGCCCGTGGTACCCCTGAACCGAAAGAACCGCCTCAAATTGGTGGGGGTACTTTCGTAACTTACCCCACATTTCAGACAAGCGCGTCTCTAAGCCATGGTTCCCCACTGCCATCCCATCTGCCCACCCATTCGTCCACCGAGGCCGTGAAAACCCGCGACGAAACCCCACACCCTGCTCCGTCTGCCACCCAGCCAGAGCCTCTTCCCCGATGACGTCGTCCACAACAACACCTCAACGTCCCTCATCCACCGTATCGGATGAGGATCCGTCGTCGATGTCGTGGTCCCGCCGGTTCAGCCACCCCGTCCTCCACCTCCAAGGAGCTGCCCCGATGTTCCCCTCGTCTTTCGTGCTACCTCGATTCCCACACCGCCGTCTTCACCTGCACCATCGGAAGAGCATCATCATCACCGTTTCCTCGGATGAAGCTACGGCCTAATCGGCGCCACCAAAGAGGTTGTACACTAATCATCACATTTTCTTCTTGATTCCATCTTACGGTGCTGCCGGCGCTCGGTACCGAGCCGACACGGCACGGCTCCATCCACGGAGGCGTAGCCGGCCACTTCCTCCACAGCGTCGCTCCCTCGGCGGTGATGTCCACATCAGTAGGAGCTGCTGCTGCTTTAGCTCTCGCTTGCGCTGCTGCTCTGCTCTTGCTCTCGGTCCCTTGCCTGGTATGCTCTTGCTATTGCTCTTGCTCGCGCTGCTACTCGCCAGAGAGGTACCCCACTATCTATCTTAGGGTTCAGGATGGGGGCATTGGTCGCCGGCGATGGTGGGGCGGTGGCTGGGGATCACCGGAGAAAAAGCTCTGCAGGGGGGGGGCTTCTAGAGGGATGGACGGGGCGGCGGCGGACCGGCGGTGGGGAGTGTTTTCGGGGCGGGCGGGGCGGCGCACCGCCGGCCACGGGCGGCGGGGGGCTACTGTTTGGCCGGTGGTGGCTTGCGGCTCAGGGGGGTGGAGGTTGAAGATGAACCGCATGCCCTTGATTTCGTATCCAACGGCTGCAAAATCGACTGACTAGAGATGAAAAAGTCAGTCGACCGACGTGTAGCCTTACCTTGCTAGTGAGTTCAGTTTCGACAGCAAAATTCAGTTTCGACAGTGAAGTTCAGTTTCGACAGTTAAGTTCAGTTTCGACAATTAAGTTCAGAGATGAGCGGCTGATGTATTTTACATCTAGCACTTTGTGGTTATGTATATTACGTCATGTATTGGAGATGATATTAGAATTCCACTCAGGTTAACGTTGTTCGTTGTCTCTCTTGTCCTGCTTCAGCCTCGGCGTCGTACAACTCACCGGAGCTGCTCCAACGACGAAACCCTCAATCACAGTGGAGCAGTACCTTGGGCTCCATCGCCAGACGCCTAAGATCTTCTTCCCCTCCTCCGACAGCCAAGTCAGCCGGAGCATCCTCACCGGCCAACCCAATCACACTGAGATCGACATGGCTTCGCCAAAGAGGTTGTACACTTGTTGCATCTCTTTATATTGTCCACTGAGCACTCGTAGTAACGGGAAATACGATTATTTTATCCTACTATATGACAAGCAGTGAGGTACCGGGCAACTTAGCTATCCGTGATGGACTCTCTTGAACACCATCATTATTTATCTCTGCGTGTTTGAGCTGTGCATTTGTCGATGGGCCTGGGAGTTGAGCTAGTATGGCAGTGGCCTGGGTCCAAAGTAATAGAAGTAGCACAAAAACATTTTTTTAGTGTAGGATTTTCCTTGCTCAAGCCTGCCTACTAGAATCGCCAGTGCTTGAAAGGAAAAGTGAATGAAAACATAGGAATTGGAAAGTTTCCTATGGTACTACTTTTCATGAATTTGGTGCAAAGGAATGGAGCAAAAAAAACTGTAGGATTTGTTCCTTTAGTGTCTCCTTGAAAGAAAAAACCGTAGGAATTCTAATTTCCACTTCCCCTCCTTTTCATATTCCGATTCATCAAGCACAAGACTAAGAGATAGTAGCATAACAGCATTATAACCATACATTTTCTTGTGGTTTGACTTAATCTCACCATGCTTTTTTGCATCCTGTGATCTTCCAATTGTTGTGAATCAAACACCCAGATTGGCAGAAATCATGTGTTCTTAAATTCTCTGTTTTGCACGTGCATTCCTATCCTATTCCCGTCTATTTCCTATCCCTGCATTGTTAGAATTCTCAAATTCAAACAAGCCCTTACTCAATTACTTCTGTTACAGATATGTGTCAAAGAAAACCTTGTGTGGTTTGTCCTGCTTCTGCGGCGCTGTGTTCCACCCCAGCTCAGCTGCTCCAACGACGGAAGGGTTCACCACAGCAGGGATCTGCTCTCCAGACTGTCTTTTGCCGCCTCAGATCTTCTTCCCCGCCACCGGCAGCCACAACTACTGCATTACCATCATCAACTGAGCAGATGACCTTGAGGACTACACGGGTCCGCAAGAGAGGTCGCACTCTTCCGTGTCTGCTTACGTTATGCGTCACTTAATATGATGACATGCTACATTATCGTCGTGTTCACCTATTAGACTCTGAGTCAGGTCCAAAATAATGCTGAAACTTGAGTTTTTAAATGGTTGTGGGGTACATATTGGGGCAGCAATCAGTACTATCTGTCTACTATCTGGTTAATCTCCAGTGTCTACTATGAGTTTCATGTTGGGTGCAAACAAACATTAAAGGAGCCATCATCTCTATTTTTAACTAAAGCTATTATCTGCCTGCTATAATTGGTTTTGGGTCTATCCACAGGTTGCTACCATCACTCTGGATTTGTGCATGCACTCCTTACATAATCTCACTATGTTTTATTCCTATGCATGCCAGTTATTGTACACAATGGAACTGATCATGTAGAACAAAAGAGACGAGCCTTACGTGGCAATAAAATTTCATGCAGACGTCGTTCCATGGTGGGCGCAAAGGCAGCCCACCCTCCACCCATTTTGGATCGTAATCAAGAGGAAGATAATTGTTCTAAGGGGGATTCAGAAGGAGAAGACCACTCCTATTTACCCCATGAGGTCTTCCCTCTAACTTGGCATGCTAATGTTGGTAATATCATGCATATGGTGCCTTGCATTGCTTACTGTATACATTAAAGATGTCATCTGCTTAGTTTAGACATGCTTTGTGTCAATGCCATCTGTTTAGTTTCTTTATCGTATATGTGAATCATGCAATGCCATCTTTTCTAGCCAGGCATCATATATGTGAATTTTGCAATGCCACCCTGGTTAGCCAGTCATCTTATATGTGAATTATATCATGCCATCATTTTTTTATTACGTGTTAAATTTGTCAACAATTTTATTACATTCAATTACTCTTCCTGTGCATCAGCCATTCGTCATGGTCATGGAAAAATCTAGAGTGGAAACAAGGTCTTCAGAGTAGACAATGCTATCTGACGAAGCGCATGTGTCTTGCTGGTTACTGATAGCTCCCCAGAGGAGGGTTCAGAGACAGATGACCAGTCATATTTCCCCCCCCGAGGTGCATGCCCTAACTTGGCAGGGTTATGTTGCTCATATCGTGCGTATGGTATCTTGCATTGCTATGTCATTTGCTTAGTTTAGACATGCTTTGTGTGAATGCCACCTGTTTAGTGTCTAATTACTATATATGTGAATTATGCAATGCCATCTTGTTGCAAGACATTATATATGTGAATTATGCAATGTTATCTTGTTGCAAGGCATTATGTATGTGAATTTTGCAATGCCATGCTATTTAGGCAAGCGTCATATATGTGAATTATATCATGCCGTCCTTTTTTTGTATTTCTCATTGCTTTTATCGACAATGTTTGTATATTCAACTGCTCTTCCTGTGCATCAGCCATTTGAATTGGTGATGGAGAAATCTAGAGTGAAAACAAGGTCTTCAGAGCAGACAATGCTACCTGCTGAAGCAGATATATTGCTGGTTATAGATAGCTCTTCAGAGGAGGATTCAAAGGCAGATGACCAGTCCTATTATCCCCCTGAGGTGTATGCTCAAACTTGGCAGGGTTATATTACTCATATAATGCATATGTTGTATTGCAATGCTTAGTTTTTACATCATATGCACAATATTGAATGCCATCTCCTTAGTTGACACATCATATATGCGATTGCCCGCTGCTCACTTCCTTAGTATATAAATCATATATTTGAATTATGTCATGCCATGATGTTTACATAGACTGCATGTATCTGAATTATGGCATGCCAACCCATTTTCTAAAGACATAATATAGTTATATCATCTCATCCTGTTTACATAGTCATCATATTTTAAATTATGTCATTCTATCCGTGAATTATATCATGCCATCATGTTTCCATCGACGACATGTTTGTGATTTATGGCATGCCAACCACTTTAATAGACACATCGTATAGTTATATCATGTCATCCTGTTTACATAGTCATCATATTTTGAAGTATATCATTTTATCCTGTTTAGTTAGCCATCATACATGTGAAATTGTGTCATGCTATCCTGTTTAATTAGCCATCATATATGTGAAATTATGTCCTGCTATTCTGTTTGCTTAGACAACATAAATGTGAATTATTTCATGCCCTGTTTTCTTCCCTACTATCCATTGCACCTGTCTATCTTACAATGTCTGTACATTGAATTACTTTTCTTGTTTATCAGCTATTTCAATTGGAGGGAGTGATGGTAGTATCCATGGGAGTAAAAACACGGTCTTCAGAAAAGATCGTGCTACCTGTCGATGCAGATAGAACCACGGTTGTACTTGCCCAAGAACCAGCCCCACCACACATAACCCACACTCATGCAGATTGTACCCCTACCCAGTTGGACAGAGAACCAGCTACACCCCTTATAACCCCAACCCCAGCAGATAGACACCCAGTTCCCGTTGACACAGCACCGTCTCCATCACAGAGCACCGAAACACGAGCAGTTAGTAAGGCAACTGCAGTGCCCAAATCACGAGGACCACCACTCCAAACCCTAAGTCAACACTTAAAGCAGAAGAAGATTGTTCCCAGGTCAGGTTTCGTAGCTATGGTTCATACTACTTTGCTCTTGCATCACTGTATTTACTGATACCAACTAATTTCAAATTTGAAGGATGGAATTGAAACTCCAATGGCGCAACAGGTATGTTTTAAACCTGTTTCTTCAATGTGTTTGGTTGTTTGCTGTTGTAACTTTCTCTATGTTGATTTCAGTTTCAATTGAATAAACAGTTATGTTCTCATGCCATGCACATTACAAGTGTTGTTATTGCTTTGTAGTTTCCCACACTTATTCTGTCTATGATGCTTTGTCTTAAATAGATATCATTCGAACTGTATCTATCTTGATTTGGCAACATAAACTAGAATGATATAGACCATACAGTGACCATACTACATAGATATATGTTTGTTTCATGTTGTTATCCTGTCCACCTTACTACTGAACTGGTTTACCAAAATGAGTTTCATATAGTACATTGTAAACCTGAGATGTGTTTGTTTGTTTCTCTTTTAGAACACGGATAAAATATTGGAGAAGAGTACCCTGTTATGCATTGGTAAAGGAAGTAATGCAGATAAGGTTCAAGATAGTGAGACATCCCTGTTGGTCTCCAAGAAAGCTGATAAAAACTATATTGAAGACACTCAGACAACCCCAAAGTCCTCTTGATGTAGTGTTCGAGTTACTGGCTACCACTGCTGGCACCAGCTCTTCGAACTCGTTGCCTGAATCAGTTCGGCTTCTTGAGTCTCAACTTCAAGTTGAAAGACATCGATCAGATGTTATGCGATAGGAAGCCGAAGGACTGAGGAAGTCCCTCCAGAATTCAGATGCATACTTTCTGGTGCAACTCAAGCGCTGGAGGACTTAAGCGCCAAACAAGAGAAAGTTAATAAGCTTGCTAAGTATCTTGCCAACATTATGGGTACCCAGGATATTGTTTCTTGAGCTCTTCTGAAGTGGTTTCAGTTCTGGACTTCTTTTGCTGCGGCGTTTATATGCTGCTGTGTTCCCTATATTTGCACTGGTGGCGAACTTTGATGCCCAGTGGATGTAATATGTGTAATAGCCGTGATAGCCTAGTGTAAGTTGCTTGCTTATTTATTTCCTTGTTGTCTTGTTTATTTGTTTGCTTGTAGTGAGTTCAGTTCTTTTTCTGCGGTTTGCTAGTGGCTGCAATAACCTATTTTTTAAAACTAGGCCACAATAACCATGGGCTAATATTTACTGTAGTGACACTAGGCCTCCTATGGGCCGTAGAAACAGTGGGCCTTCTACGGGCCATATAAGCAGTGGGCCCTCTACGGGCCGTAGAAACAATGGGCCTTCTACATGTCGTATCACCAATGGGCCTTATACGGGCCATATGATCGATTGGCCAAACGTGGGCCAAACAGACCGCATTCTGGCCGTAAACGGTCTAGAGTTGGAATCGTCCGTTCATGCGCCGACCATAATGGGACATCGTTAATAGGCCGTATTTGATGACGCTATGAAAACGGCCCAACGTATTAACGGACCACAAATGGGCCGACTGTAACCACGGGCTGAATTTGGCCCACAAGCAAAAAATGACAGTAACGGGCCATAAGTAAACGAATGCTGGAAATGAGCCCAAGAATAATTGGGCTCTGAGAAGGCTGAAAGATAACATGGGATGGAAACGGTCCAACGAAATAATGGGCCGTTAATGGGTATAAAGTGATACACTGTTCTTTATGGGCCAGTTTCACCACGGGCCGTTAATGGGTGTAAAGTGATACACTATTCATTACGGGCCAGTTTCACCACGGGCCGTTAATAGGCCAAGAGTTACATAGGGCCTCATATGGGTCGAAAGACGTCATGGTCCATACATGGGCCAGAAGTGAAAACGTGATGGAATCATATTGGATGGCCCAGATGACGCTACTGGGCCTAATTCGAATAAGGCGTAACAGGCCTTGGGTTAGTGGGCTGTAAAGGGCTATATGCGAACAAGTCGTTAACAGGCTTTCCATGGGCCGACCCGCCACCTTTTGACCAAGTCAAACGTGCCGGCCTTTTCACAGGAATGGGCCTCTTTTGGGCCGTGCCACGTGTCAACGTATCATAGGCGCCTTCTGTCCAATGAGTGGATGGCATCTATCTCAGCGATGAGCCGACACGTGTTTCCTCCAGCCAATGATGATTTTACACGTGGAAAATCCCCATTGGTCGGGGTTGTTAACGGGTTATCGGATCCAAAACCCGACCCGATAGCTTAACGGCGTTCCCTTACGGTGGATGCCACGTGTCGATCACCCTTGACGAAAGCACTTCTGTGATGCGCGATTTATCGTCATGGAAGTGGACACTTCCGTGATGATAATTTTGGTAATGTCATGGAACACTTCTACGACAACACATGTATGACTATCTTGATTCTGTCATAAAATCATCATGGATGTACATGCATGACAGAAAACGCGACCTATTGTGACAAACACATATCATCACAGAAGTGTATTTTTTTGTAGTGTAGCCATGGGCTCGGCAGGCCATAGCCAGACTATTAGGTCCTTCATGGCCAGTTCGGCCGCGTTGTGCAGCTCGATCAACTGTTTAAGCTGGTCGCTAAGGGGCACCGGATGTTCTGATCCAAGCTATTGAGACCAGAACAGCTTCTCCGTAGAGATCCCTTCTTTAGCTCGAAAGTACTCTGCAACATCCAATATGTTGCGCGGCAGATCCGCAAACGCTCCTACAGAACTCCAAATTCGGGTAAGTAAAGGGAACGTTTCATTCACACACTTGCTTTGCATAATTAAAGCCTTACCTGCCGCGATCTCCTTGGCCACATGGATTTCCCGGAGGGCACTCTGGGCTTCGACTCGGGCATCTTGCGCGCTCTGGAGGGCATTAGCAAGTTCGGACTCTTGAGTCTTCGAATTACGCTCCAAGGACTCGTACTTTTTGACGGTGTCCTGGAGCTCTTGCTGGACCTCGCCGACCCGTGCCTCCTGTTTCTCGCGTGCGGCGTGTCCCTTAGCCGCTTTGTCCTCAACCTCGACCAACGCCTTCTTGAGGGCCGCTACTTCGGTCGCGGCCCCTAATAAAGTTCATGACACTTCAGTCAGTAAGAACTTTTCATCCTCCTTAAATATAAAGCACCGGTTAGTGCATACCTTGGCTGTCCTCCAGTTGCTTCTTCACGAGGCCGAGTTCTTCCTCATCCCGCTCCAGATTCTGCGTCAAGCCGGAGACCTCCGCAATATGAGAGGCAGTGGCTAGCAGCGCCGCCTGCTTATTCATATAGACATGTTATGTTAGACTCATGCGAAACTTATTTTGATCCTCTGTTTGGTCTTTCTTTTCAAACACCGAACAGAGCATCAAGGGCTACTGTCTACAAGGTGATATTCTTTTACTACTATATTACTTACCTCAAAGCTTGTTAGAAGGCTAAGGCAGGTTTCGGTCAGTCCGTTTTTGGCAGACTGGACTTTCTCAATCACCGTACTCATAAGCGTACGGTGTTCTTCCATAATGGAAGCGCCTTGTAGCACTTCCAGCAATCTGTCTGGTGCCTCTAGATGGACAGAGGTCACCAGTGGAGGCGGCTTGCCCCCCTCATTCGGGAAAGGCTGCCGGCCCGAATCTAGAGCCACTTGGGTCTCCGAAGCAGTATCCGGCTGAGGGTCGAACTGGAATCGACCCTCATCGTTGGGGTCTGTAGGGGTCTTTCCCCCCGTGTGCTCGGCAATCGGACATCTTTCCTCCGGCATCACCAGAATGGCCACCCCTTGGCCCGGTATCTTTCGGGACAACACCTCGGTGTTGTCCGCGGCCTTATGGGAGGTGGCTGTTGGAAGGGACCCACTGTTCATCGCCGACGGATCCAGCGACCCCGTCGAAGAAGAGGATAGCTGATCAATTGTAATATAGCAGGGTTTTTATGCCCAAACTACGGATGTCGTGTTCTCCACAGGGACTAGGCGACGGCAACAACGCTCGGCTAAATCTAGGTAACACAATATTGGGTGATGAAAGCAGAATATTAAATCTAGACTAACTAAGATCATTCAGGAAAAATCATCGACAAAAGAAAATGAAAAGAAGCAAAGGAAGGTTCAGATTATACTCTCTGTCTTTATAGTAGTTTCGTTATGCTTGAGAAATTAAAATACTAACACAGGCAAGCATAAAGGATAAGGGACAGAAAGATTATGGTACATGGTTCACAAGCAGACATTTCAGATGATGTAGAGCAGCATTGAGTTCTATAGCAATGGAACTCATTTGTACAGGAGATTCACAAATATGGAACACCACAGTTACTAGAATTGACCGAATTTATATATATATATATATATATATATATATATATATATATATATATATATATATATATATATGACTCAAAATGCATGACAATACAAGTCTAATAAAAATGATCAGCTCAACAACTCACAACTTCACATATATTGCAGAAACTAATACATAACAAAACACAAATTGGGTGTTCAGAACAATACACAAGTTTCACCTTTTCAGAACAGAACTGTACACTAACTGACTTACAGACACATAGAGAGCTAATACTGATTTGAATGTAATTGGTCTAGCATCCAGTAGTAACTATCAGCAAATACACACACACATAGAAAGAGTAAGAGAAAGAGAAAGAAAGAGAGCGGCAGCAGTTTTGTTGTTTAGAAGAGAATAGCAGCAGTTTTGAGGTTCAAGTAAGAAGAACAGTAGCGAGGCAGAGAAGAGGAGCAGCAAAAGTGATGTGGGGAAGAAGAACCAGCAATAGGCAGGAGAAGAAGGAGCAGCTGGAGCGCACAAGCAGCAGCAGTTTTGAGCAGAGAAGGGTACCGGCAGGGAGGCGCAAGGAGATGGAGAGGATGAACAACCGCAGGGGGGTTGCAAGGAAGGAGCAGCAGCGGTGCTTGGAGAAGAGCAATAGGAGGTCGAGAGGAAGAAGGAAGATGCAGCAGCAACAACAGGTTCAGAAAGGAAGCGACAGGAGGGGCGCGCGAGGTGGGCGCTGGTGGAGGCGTGTGGATGATGGATGGTGGTGCTGGTGGTGGTGCGGTAGCGAAGTGGAGCTGGTGGCGCTGGTGGAGTGGTGGATGGATGGCGCGGCGCGGCTGGGATGGATGGATGGTGCGGCGGATGGTGCTCGTGGCTGAGTGGAGGAGTAGCAGGCGCACCGCCACGCCGGCCTGGCCGCGGCGGCGGTCGGTGGTGGAGAAGGAGGGGTGAGCGAGAGAGATGAGATGCCAGGCCTGATGGGGATCGACTGCGCTAGGGATTTTTGATCCCCTCCTCTGTTCTGTCTTTTTTTACTTTGGCCCTCCTCCTTTCTTCTTTCTTCCCAAGAAGATCCTCCTCTTCTTTTAGTTTGCTCCCCTACATTACTTCTTTCCTTCACGCTCAAGCCTTGACGTATTTCTTTCATGCCCTTCTCTCTTCTCTTTAGCCACATAGTAGAAGTCTTGACGATTATAGTGCCTTTGCGCACTTTTCTGCAAAATAAACAATTCACTAGTCAACATTCTCTTTTATGATTATCATTCGAATATTCAACAAGTCAAAGCAAGAATGGATGTATATATCTAAATAAAAGGTGAATTTGTGTGCCCAAATAGTATATAAGAAATGTGCTTATCAAGTTCCCCCACACTTAAATCTTTGCTTGTCCTCAAGCAAAGGAAAAAAAATTGATGGTGACACAACTCACACTGCCTAGTAAAGATGCACTTTCCGATAGATAGTAATTCCGACAATACTGGAACTAAGCAAATGTACTCTACTGAAGCTAAATTGTGATAAGAAATATTTTATAACACACTGTAAATGTTCCAAGTCAATGGCCTTGAGTCAAAGTGAATACTAATAATCAAGAGCTGGCTCTGTCTTCAGACCTGAGATAAGCTGGGACCCCAAAATCAATTAGAAAACAAGTTACTTATTGAATTTAAAGCACAAGTGATGATATTATATCAGTCTCACCAAAGGAACATACCACCTGTCGGTGTACTAGAGTAGGGGTACCCTATTACCCCGAACTCGTGCACGGGCAGTTGCAGCGCCCCGCGGCAAGGCTTGCCGGGTGACCGCCAGGACCCTCCGTGGTTCCCTTGAAGACCATTCAAGAACAAAGTACTCAAACCAAGGCCCCGGCAAGAGGAGCTTGCCGGGAAGGCCAACTAAGGCCCCGGCAAGAGGAGCTTTCCTGGAAGGCCAACCAAGGCCCCGGCAAGAGGAGCTTGCCGGGAAGGCCAACCAAGGCCCCGGCAAGAGGATCTTGCCGGGAAGAGACAAGACCCCGGCAAGAGGAGCTTGCCGGGAAGGCCACTCAAGGCATGCCAAGAAAGCTTGCCGCGACACGCCCTGCGTCCCGGCAAGATCCGGCGAGCGACAAGCTTCCGGACGCGACAAGACGACGGCCGCGGCAAGGAGCTTGCCCCGGCAAACCCCCACTTCGTGCCTGCGCTCCAGCACACCTGCTAACGTGTTGCTCTAGGGCTCTCCCAAGCACACGTGGCAGGAGGCCGTGCAGCTAGGGGTACGTGGTGGCAAGCAAAGATGAAGAGAAGCCCATCGTGGCAAACGGTGGCGCTCCTAACGGTCACTTTTTGCACTGTTTAGGAGACTCAGACAGGCATTTAATGCCCTTGTCCCATGCCGTCAGAGTTAGGTAGGGTGCACTGTATCCACAGTAGCGGTAGCTGCACCTACCGCATCCTTTTCCATTTTTACCCTTCTTGTCTACGTTGCCCCCTGTCGGTGACCCCTTGAGAGTATAAAAGGAGGCCCAAGCGCAACGTAGAAAAGGTTCGGAGGTTCGGCCAGTTCGGCTCATTCAACACCAGGAACACTCTCACGCTCAGTCTGGCAGCGTTCATCGCTCCTGAGCAAGAATCCAATATACACAAACAAGCAGCAGTAGGGTTTTACGCATCCGTGCGGCCCGAAGCTGGGTAAAATCGCCCGCGTGCATTGCCTCGATCCGCTCTTTGTGCACTCTCCGCCCCCCACCGAACCGAAAGGGGCCCTGTCCCCATAGGTGTCGGTGGAATCAGCATCGCCCCCGACATCTCTGGCGCGCCAGGTAGGGGGAGCGTTGAGATTGTGCGAACCCGATCCGGCGTGAACGCAAGCTAAATCTTCATCGTCTTCATCGACATGCCTCCGAAGAAGAAGGATTCGGAGGCAGCTGTTCCGTCTGCGTCGCTCCCACCGCCTCCGGAACAAACGGGTGGTGGAGTGGGAGCCGGCGGAGGAATGGGCGTCGACGAGGGTGCCCACAGCGCTGCCAAGTCCAAGGACAAGGCGGCACAGACCTCGGTGTCCATGCGTGCACCGCGTCCCTCTCAGGAGGCGCGGGGCCAGCAGCGTCATAGTGTTCGCAGCGCCATACGTCCGCTGACCCAAGATCAAGCTGGTGGTTCGCGTGGCGTTCAAGACCAGCATGCACGCCAGCATGCTGGCCCCAGCGAGGTGCGGTCGCCGGGACGGGACGCTGCTCCTTCTAACTTGGTTAGGAGTCCGAGCACGCCCTTCTCCTCGCACCGTTCACCTCTGCCGCCCACCACCCCAGCAGAAGCGTTGGCGCGGGCCCAGCTGCTCCTAGACTATCCTCCGACGGCGGACAAGACCGACGAATGGAGGGCCACTATCCAGAGCCTCATCGGCTTCACCAACGGCGACACTACGCGGCGACCAAGCACCTCGCTGCCGCGGCAGGACAGCCGGACGCGAGCCGATGGCAACAAGACTGAGGGAGGTGCGACTTCCATGCACTCTCCACTACGAAGGCCAAGATCGCCGACTCGCCGGGTCCACCCCAACAGCGGCTCCACCGCATCGTCGGACCCACGAGCTCATCGCGACCAACGCCAAGTTCTCCATGAACGACAAAAAGAAGACGCTCGAACCCGCATCGAGCGCCGAAGAGAAGCGCGACGTCAATCCGACAAGCGCGCTGGGCTCTCTGTTGACATGCATGCGCCAGGGGAACCAGGCGATCTGCCGTACGCGGTAGGTTGTCCTGCGTTCACCCATGAGCTGCGGCAAGTCCAGTGGCCCAGCACAAAGAATTTCAAGCCAGACGTGTCGGAGAAGTACGACGGCAAGACGCATCCGTCGGAGTTCCTCAGCATCTACACCATTGCAGTGCAGGCTGCCGGGGGACGAGACGACAAGATCCTTGCCAACTACTTCCCGCCGGTGCTCAAGCCCAATGTCAGATCCTGGCTCATGCACTTGCCGGACAACTCCATATCCTCCTGGGCTGATCTATGCCATCAGTTTGTCGGCGCCTTTACAGGCGGCCACAAGCCACATGGCCAAGAGAGCGATCTTCATCTGCTCGCCCAGGAGGAAGGAGAGCCACTGCGCAAGTATATTCAGAGATTCAGCCGCGTACAGCACAACATCCCAGACGTCCACCCCGCCGCGATCATCAGCGCGTTCCATCAGAACATGCGAAACCGAAGGATGAGGGAGGAGATGGCGATGTGTAAGATCAGAGACGTCAGTGAGCTTTACGCCCTGGCCGACAAGTGTGCACGTGCTGAACAAGGGAGGAGGCTCCCCAGAGAGGGTACAGGAGCAGGAGGATCTGACAGTGAGGATGCCGCCCCGGCAAGGAAAGGCCGGCGGCGGAACAACAAAAGGAATAAGGGTAAGGAAGTGCTAGCTGTCGAGCAGACCGGCAACGGAGGTGGCGCCAAGGAAGCTAAGGCTGGCGGCTCCGACAAGGAGGCCCATCCTGTGGCGGCCGCCGACAGGCAGGACAGCTCTGGTAGGCAGTATTGCAAGATTCACCGCACCAAGGGTCACGATCTCCAGAACTGCAAAAAGGTCGAACAGCTTGCTGAGCAGCAGAAGGCTGAATACGAGCGACTCGACAAAGAGAAGGCCCAGGAAAGAACTAGTGAATCCGGCAAGAAACGCCCTGGCCGGGGAGGACGCCGCGGCAAGGCCAAGCAGCGGCAAGGAGACAGACCTCCCCGCGGCCGTGACAAGGATGAAGATGACGATGATGACGAAGACGTGGATGATGATGAGGCCGATGAGCAGGAATTTCAGAAAGCCACAGAGGTCCTGTGCGTTGACGGTGGCGCCTCTCTGCATACTTCACACCGCCAGCTCAAACAGTGGATGCGGGAAGTAAATGCAGCAGAGCCATCCATAGAGTCACGCAAGCCCCTGAAATGGTCCAGCACGCCTATCATCTTCGACATTGGGGATCACCCTGATCGCGTAACTGCGGTCGGGTGCTTGCCGATGTTGGTCTCACCAACTATCCGCAACCTCAAGGTCACAAAGATGCTAGTTGACGGCGGGGCCGGCTTGAATCTCATCTCCTCCGCGGTCCTTCACAAACTCCAGATCCCTGACAGCGAGCTCGAGGAGACCGGCACATTCCAAGGAATCAGCCCGGGAAGAAGCAAGCCGAAGGGAAAGATCACGCTGCCGGTCACGTTTGGCAGCGAGATGAACTTTAGAACTGAGAAGGTCACATTTGACGTTGCCAATTTTCCATTGCCCTACAATGGGATCCTTGGCCGTCCAGCGCTCGCCAAGTTTATGGCAGCCTCTCACTATGCATACAACATGCTCAAGATGCCAGGTCCGATAAGTGTCATCTCTGTCCCCGGCGACAAGAAGGATGCCCTTATCTGCGCCAACAAAGTCTACCGGGAAGCAGCAGCCGCAGCTGATCACAACATACTTGCCGCTAAAGCTCCCGGGGGGAAGAAGAAGACAAAGTCCGGCAAGAGCTCTGGTGCCCACTCCGGCAAGCGCACCTCTTCGGAGTGCTACGCTGCCGTCGAGGACGCACCATCGAGCTCCATCGGCAAGTGCAAGAAGACGATGGCAGCTCCACCCGAGACCAAGATGGTGCCCGCCAAGAAGGACGGCACTGGTGGTACCTTCACCATCAGTGCCACGCTTGACCCCAAATAGGAAAGCGTGCTCGTTGCTTTCCTGTGGGCGAATGTCGACATGTTTGCATGGCAACCGTCTGATATCCCCGGTGTTCCCAGGAAAGTAATCGAGCACCGCCTTGCCGTCTGTCCTCATGCACGGCCCGTCAAGCAGAAAGTCAGGAAGCAAGCGGTGGAGCGCCAAGAGTTCATTGCAGAAGAAATCAGGAAATTGGAAGCAGTAGGCCTTGTCAGAGGAGTGCTCCATCCCACGTGGTTGGCCAATCCTGTAGTCGTGCGCAAGGCGAACGGGAAATGGAGGCTTTGTATAGACTTCACTGATGTCAATAAAGCTTGTCCCAAAGATCCATTTCCCTTGCCGCGCATTGACCAGATTGTTGACTCCACAGCTGGATGTGATTTGCTTTCATTTCTTGATGCGTATTCAGGATACCATCAAATCTTCATGGCAGAAGAGGATGAGGAGAAAACCGCATTTATCACCCCTTGTGGCACATACTGTTTTGTACGAATGCCCTTTGGGTTGAAGAATGCTGGTTCAACATTTGCAAGAGTAGTCCACATCGCTTTTGAGCCACAAATACACAGAAATGTGGAAGCCTACATGGATGATATAGTGGTCAAGAGCAAGGACAAGGCTACCCTGATCCAAGATTTAAAAGAAACTTTTGCAAATCTGCGCAAGATCAACCTTAAGCTCAACCCCGAGAAGTGCGTGTTTGGAGTCCCTTCCGGCAAGCTTCTTGGGTTCTTTGTGTCTCAGCGGGGAATTGAAGCCAACCCCGACAAGATTAAGGCCATCGAGCAGATTGAAGCACCGAAGCGCGTCAAGGATGTGCGAAGGCTTGCCGGTTGCGTGGCTGCTCTCAGCAGTTTATCTCTAAGTCTGCTGAGCGTGCCCTGCCGTTTTTCAAAATATTGAAAAAGGCAGGTCCAATGAAATGGACTCCGGAAGCGGAGGCTGCGCTGCAGGACTTGAAGAGGTACCTGTCCTCCACTCCAATACTTGTCGCACCTAGGCCACAAGAGAAGTTGCTGCCGTACCTAGCGGCAACCAATCAAGTGGTTAGTGCTGCGTTAGTAGCAGAGAGGGAGGCGGACGATGAGCCAGCAACCGCGGCAAGTGAATCCAGTGATAAGCAGGGGGCTTCTCCGACAAGCTCTGGTCCGGCAAGCTCTGGTCCGGCAAGCTCTGGTCCCGACAAAGATGGATCTGCGCAGATATGCAAGGACGTGTAGAAGAAGATGGTGCAGCGCCCAGTTTACTTTATCAGCTCCCTTCTCCAGGGGGCTAGGTCGAGGTACTCTGGTGTGCAAAAGTTGCTTTTCGGCCTTCTCATGGCCTCGAGAAAGCTGCGCCATTACTTCCAGGCACACGAGATCACAGTCGTCACTCGCTTTCCGCTGAAGAGGATACTGCAGAATCCGGAAGCAACAGGCAGGATTGTCGAGTGGGCATTGGAACTGTCAAGCTTTGGCCTCAAGTTTGAGAGCACTGCAACAATCCAAAGCAGGGCATTGGCAGAGTTCATAGCAGAGTGGACGCCAACTCCAGATGAAGAAATTCCAGAGACGAGCATCCCCGTCAAGGAGACAAGCAAAGAGTGGCTGATGTACTTTGATGGTGCCTTCTCGCTGCAAGGCGCCGGTGCTGGCGTGCTGCTTATCGCACCCACCGGAGAGCACCTCAAGTACGTAGTCCAGATGCACTTTCCCAAAGAGCAAGCAACCAACAATACTGCAGAGTATGAAGGATTGCTTGCCGGTCTCAGAATAGCAGCCGACCTTGGGATCAAGAAGCTCATTATTAGGGGTGACTCGCAGCTTGTCGTCCGCCAAGTGAACAAGAACTACCAGAGCCCGTTGATGGAAGCATATGTTGAGGAAGTGAGGAAGCTAGAAGAGCGCTTTGACGGCCTACAAATGGAGCATATCCCAAGAGCTCAGAATGACATTGCTGATGGCCTGTCAAAATGCGCTGCACTAAAGTTGCTTGTGGAACCAGGGATCTTTGTGCTCAAGTTGACTCAACCTTCCGTGACACCATCAACTGGACAGAATAAGAAGAGGAAGTTGGTTTCTGGTGACTACTTTCCAGCAGAGCTCCCCGAAGCCGCCGCCAAGAAAGTCCCCAAGATCAACACCAAGGATGCTGAGGGGCAGTCTGCTCCGGCAAACCTTATGGTTTGTTCCGTCGAAGCAAACGCTCCCGGCAAGTTCTGCTCCGGCAAGCTTGCCGGGGAATATCACGCTCCGGCAGAACCGCAGGTTCTTGCCGTAGAAGCGGATGTTCCCGCAGCAACAGATATGCCTTTAGTCCTTGTTGTCGAGCCGCAAGCTCCAGCATGGGCGCAGCAGATTGTCCATTTCCTTCAGACAGGAGAGCTTCCCGAAGAGCAAGAAGAAGCTGAAAAAGTAGCCCGGCAGTCAAGTATGTACAAGTTTGTCGACAGCACAATGTATAGAATAAGACTCAATGGTGTGAAATTGAAGTGCATTCGCTGGGAAGATGGACACCGGCTGTTGGCAGAGATACATGGAGGCATATGTGGTCACCACATTGGTGCAAGAGCACTTGTCGGCAAAGCGTTCCGACAAGGCTTCTTCTGGCCGACAGCCCTCCAGGATGCAACTGCACAAGTAACCAAGTGTGAAGCGTGCCAGTTCCATTCCAAACAGATACACCAGCCAGCTCAAGCTCTCCAGACGATCCCTTTATCCTGGCCATTTTCGGTTTGGGGGCTCGACATCCTCGGCCCCTTCCCCCGAGCTGTCGGGGGCTTTGAGTTCTTGTATGTTGCAATCGACAAGTTCACAAAGTGGCCGGAAGTGGAACCAGTGAGGAAGGTGACAGCACAGTCAGCAGTCAAGTTCTTCAGGTCGATTGTTTGCCGTTTCGGGATCCCTAACAGGATCATCACCGATAACGGCACACAGTTTACGAGCCGCACCTTCATGCAGTACGTCCAAGATCTTGGCGCCAAGGTCTGCTTCGCTTCTGTTGCTCATCCGAGAAGCAACGGTCAAGCGGAGAGGGCAAACGCTGAAGTGCTGTGAGGCCTCAAGACCAGAACTTTCGACAGGCTGCACAAGTGTGGAAGAAACTGGATCGAGGAGCTGCCTGTGGTTCTTTGGTCGATCAGGACGACGCCAAATCGAGCCACTGGCCAGACACCCTTCGCTCTAGTCTATGGAGCGGAGGCAGTTCTCCCCACGGAACTCGTATACGGGTCACCTCGAGTGCTCGCTTATGATGAGCTTGAGCAAGAGCAGCTGCGGCAAGATGACGCGCTGCTCCTTGAGGAAGACCGTCTCCAGGCTGCTGTGCGAGCTGCTCGCTACCAGCAAGCTCTGCGCCGCTACCATAGCCGTAGAGTCAATGCCAGGAGTCTCGAGGAAGGCGACCTTGTTCTTCGGCGCGTTCAGTCGGCCAAGAATTCCAACAAGTTGACGCCGAAGTGGGAAGGCCCTTATCGGGTGAAACGAGTCACTAGGCCCGGCGCTGTCCGCCTTGAGACCGAAGATGGCATTCCGGTGAGCAACTCCTGGAACATCGAGCATCTTCGTAAGTTTTACCCATAAGGCGCGGTTGTCGGACCCTGTCCGGCAACCACCTTTCTGTACAAGTCTTGCCGCTGTTGCATGTAATCCTTTGTACAGAGCCGGGCGCAGACCCCGTGCACTAGTAAAGTTCATGTACCCCGCACATCTTGTCAGTTTTCTTTTATGCTATAATCCTTTTTCGCATATATTATCTGACACTTTGTGCAGCACTAGACCCCGGTAGGCAATAACGAGCCCAAGGCTCCATATCATTACTTTATTTCTCTATTTCTTTCTCAAAAGAAGGAAGGTTCCCTCGCCCACAAGATTTACCGGGGAGGGAAGGAGAAGATAATGGTGTGGACCAGGCCATTGTGGACCAGGCCGTTCAAGAAAGTTTCTCCTTGCCGGGAAGCAGACGACAGAAAAGCTAAGTTGCTAAAGCTTGAGCAATCAGTTTTTTAAGTTTTCGAGTTATTTTCCTTGAACGACCGTGCTTTGTATGGAAAACCTGTGCGCAGAGGAACCAATTCGCAGCGAGCTGCGCCCTTACTTTGTTTCGAGTCCGCTCAACAACTTAAGTGAGCTGCTAGCGCCCTTACTTTGCTTCGAGTCCGCTCAGCAACTTAAGTGAGCCGCCAGCGCCCTTACTTTGTTTCGAGTCTGCTCAACAACTTAAGTGAGCTGCAACTAGTTGCGGCAAGGTTGCTTGTCGGTAGCGACCCCGCCAGCAGGCTGCCGGAGTTCCGCACTCGGCGCTCGCGGCAAGGGTACCTGCTCCGGCAAGTTTCCCTAGAAAGCGTAGGGCAGAACCATACAAAGCCAAGAGTCGAGTAAAGGAAGTAACACAACAATTTTTTGCCTAAGATAGAGTTATATTACAAAAATAACTTGTGGCTCCCCTAATAAAGTGTTCCCATGACACGACTGGCAGCGACAAGAAAAGAAGAAAACGGACGGCCTAATCTACGCGACCGCCATCAACCCTTTTGACCTCGTTCACCCTGTCCACAATGGGTGCGACGAGGGCCTTAAGTGCGTCAAGATCAGCGTCCGCCGGCAGCTTCTTGAGGACGTTGGTGAGGTTGAGGCCCGGATTGCGGAAGGCCACCTTCACCAGCACCTTCTCCAGAACTCCGGCACAAATCGAGCGTGACTCGTCGGCCAACTGCTTTGGGATCCGTTCCCGGAGTTGCTGGAGCGCCGCCACCACGCCTTTGAAGAACAGAGTGAGCTTGGCACTGGGTTGGAGGTTCTCGTCGGAGGAGTACCCGAAGCCTTCCACCCCCAATTGCACCAGCTCCTCTTCGATGGCTGCAGCAATGTCCACGAGGCCCTCCGTCCAGAGCTCCACAGTATCTGTGAGAAGATACTGGGTTTCGGCGGCCCTTGCCAGCAGCACCTCGTTGGCCTCGATGTCCTTCTTTAGGTCTGCCTCCCGTTTCCTGGCGCTGTCCAACGTCTCCGTCAAGGTGGCCAGCTTCAGCGTCAGATCGGCGTTGGAATCCTTGGCGGCGCTCAATTCCTTGCCCCTCTCGGCGAGTCGGCCCTGCAGCTCACCATGGGCAAGGGCGTCCTTCTCGCGCTCTAGCTTGAGGGCGGCAAGCTCTTCGCCACCAACCTTCAGATCAGTTTCCAGCTGCGCCACCTTTGCCTCCAATTCTTTCTTGGCGGCCTCGGCAGTCGCAGCCGTATCCTTTGCCTCTTGGAGCGTCCCGCCAAGTGCCCGTTCGCGCGCGGCAAGCTCCTCTTCGTGGCTGTCGAGGTTCACCTTCCGCTGAGTCAGCTCGCCTTCTCGCGCGTACAGCTTCTCGCCGGTGAGCCGCTGCTGCTCTTCAGCTTCGGCCTTCTCGAGGAGGAAGGCCTTCCGTTCCTCGGCAAGATGCTCCCGCTCCTCCGCCAAGGCCCGGAGAGTTTCTTGACGAAGACCTCGGAGCTCCTCCGCATGCTTCTCTATGTCCACGCTCGCCCTCGCGGCAAGCGCTTCCCGGGACTCCAACTTGACTTGACGGGCGCGGTAGAGCGCCAGCAGCCTCCGCAGCAGCCGCTCCTCCTCGGGCTCTTCACTGCTGCTTCCCGGCGCGTCGATGATCGACAACCCGGCGGAGGCAAGCACCTCCCCATCCAGAGCTTCTCCTTCCACCGGCGCCCTGGAGCTCGATGCCCAGGGGAGCTTGATGAAGATGCCCTCGCGAGCCTTCAAATAGGCGCCGGGCTGGGGCTCCTCGGAGCCTGACGCTGCGGCAGCGGCGGAGGGATCGGCGGTCGGTGCAGCGCCTGGCGCTCCTGCAGCCTCAGGGTCGTCAGTGCGATTGCCAGATCCCCCGCCAGCTTCTTCGGCAGCAGTCTTGGCGGCCTCTTCGCCGGCGGGCACGTCAGCTCCGGCTCCTTCTTCGGTGGCCGCGGCATCATCAGTATTGCTGTGCGCGCCCTCCTCGCCGCCCGCCTCGGTCTCCATCGGATCCATGGAGGGTGGGTCTGACGACCAAAGAAGAAGGAGAAATCAAACAAGTGTTCGAGAAGAGAAATCAGCAGAAGACTACAAGGAAAGTTTCGGGCAAAAAGGGCTACCTGTGCTAGGATCTGCCGTCGTGACCTCCACCACCGGCGGATCATTAGCACTGTCCCTTGCCGGAGACTCCTCCCTTGCCGGAGGCTCCTCCCTTACCGGAGGACGCTCCCTTGCCGGGGAGTCCGCCTTTGGCGGCGTAGTCGAAGCAGAGGACGAGTCGGAGGAGATCACCATGCCCTCCTGATCAAGCTGTTCTGCTCCTGCGCAAACAAACCAGTGATCGGACGTCAACAAAGGAAAAGAGCAACCACGCGCACCCAGAAGCGGAAAGTAAACCATATGCTTACGCTGGGGGCTGCACTGGGGGCTGCTCTGCGAAGTGATGGCCGGATCCGGCAGGATGGTCTCGGGCGCACCTCCTGTCGTCGCAGTAGGCTCATCCTCGATGACCACCACCCGAGCCTTGGCCCTCTTTGCCGCCTTCTGGGCCAGAGTCCTGGAAAGAAGAGCTCAGGATGGATCAGATCCGATACAAGACAATATCAGCAAGTTGAAGAACTACAAGAGCAAGCAAGGGAATCTTACTCTTCTTCTTCATCCTCCTCGTCGGAGCTGAGCGTGGAGAGGTCGAAGTTCGGCCCACTTCCGGCACGACGAGGTGGAGGGGTGGGATCCCTTGGCCGCTTGGCGGGGGCTGTGGCGCCAGCCCGAGATGACCCCGCCCCAGTTACCACTGCGGCGGGAGGCGCACCCGCGGCAACCGTACTTGCCGCGGTGGAGCGCGTCACGCGGCGCTGCGGCTGTTGACCAGCTTGCCGCCCTGTTACGTCGCCGCCCCTGCAGAGGCGCCTTCTTGGTTGCGCTGGGGGCTGCGTTCCGGTCCCTGTTTCCGGCAAGCTCCCCGGAGATGGCGGGCCGCTCGTACCCTCGGCGGACTCACTCAACTCGGCGTCGGGCGCGGCAGGCTCTTCTTCGTCTTCGGGCTGCTCCCGTTCGGCAAGACTCATCGCCAACGCCGCGTCCGCTTCCTCCACGGTGAATCCGAATTCACCCGCGGCCGCGGCTGCCGCCGCCTCTTCCGCCCTGGTGGCGATGCGCTCCATCTCTTGATCGGTGGTGTCGCGGGTGAGGAGTTTCTTCTCGTCAGCATTGACCGCCACCTCCACTAGGCTGTCGAAGAACTGCTGCACAACATCGCCGGCGGGCTCCTGCCAAGTTGGAGCGATCCCGTGCGAGTCACACAACGGCATCATTGCGCAGATGCGGTCGCACGAGGAGTTGTTGCACAGAGGAACGACGCCTGCCGGCAACCTGAACCACTCGGGATGCAGTGGGTCATGCTTGAATATCTCCTTAAGCATCCCGTCCAACTCTATGACGGTGAAATTGAAGTTGAGGCCTGGACGCAACCTCATTATATCTGCCGGGCCTCCAAATTCCCAGGCAGGTCTCCCCCTCGCCTGCAGAGGGGCGATGCGCTGGCGAAGGAAATCTGCGCCGACAGCTCCTACAGTTAGCCCAGCAAGCATGAGACGCAAGATCCGGGTGGTGGCGATCGTCAGCTTGTCATCGTCCGCGGACAGAGCGCTCCAGTCATTGCCACGCACTGCTGGGGCTTGGCGTAGGGCGGTGAACGGCTGCGGGCTCTCTTCTACAACCCAGCACCAATCTGCTCTCCACTCGTCCCACTTGCTGTGGAGCTCCCCCTCCAGATAGGTCTCCTTCTTGCCGGCCCGCGAGATCCAGGCGATCCCGCCGGCAAGAGGTTCCCCTCTCTCGACACGAGGCATAAAGAAATGGCGAAAGAGAGCTACGTTGGGGTGGACTCCGACAAAGTTTTCGCATAGATGGGCGAAAACTGCCATGGTCAGAACAGCGTTGGGGGTGAAGTCAAGGAGGTGGAGTCCGTAGGTCTTCATGATATCACAGAAGAAATCAGAGAATGGCGGGCAGAGCCCGCAGTAGAAGAACACGGCGAAGAAAGGATATCCGCCAACTGGAGCTGCTTGCGAGGCGACGGCGGAGAGTACCTTTGTGCGCGGATGCGCCCGCGTCTCCGTCGACCAGAAGAGATAGTACCACTCCCTCAGCTCCTCCGTGGAGAGCTC
>NC_041391.1:595325685-595361314 GCF_002162155.2 Triticum dicoccoides
GGGGGAAAGTGGCCCGCTCCTTCCGCAGCGCCTCAAGCTGCTGCGCTTCGGTCGACTTCACAGCTTTCGTGGTCGCGGCCTTCGTGGCCTTCCCCTTTCCGGGCTTCGGAGGCATGGCGGAGGCGGTGGGGGAGATCGACGGCGCTGGTGGTGGCAGCGGCGACGGGAGCGGAGCGCTGCTCTCTTTCGACTTTGAAAGCGGAAGAGGGCGGCGGAGGTTTCTGAGATTGCAACAACAGTTGACGAAGATGGAGGAAATGCCCCTGTTTCCCCTGCTTATAAAGAGGGACGGGGCGGACGTTTCGGCTTTCCAAATAAACAACCTCCCACGATCTCTCCCACGACGCCGTGTTTGACGCGTGCCGTTCTGGGCGTGCGCGGTGGGAGCGGAGTTAGATTCGGCGTGACCTAGGCCGTGCGTGCCCGTGCATTGTTTCGGGCCTGGCCCAACAGCGCTCGGCACCGTGTATGGCCCAGGCCCGGGGGCTCCTGTCGGTGTACTAGAGTAGGGGTACCCTATTACCCCGAACTCGTGCACGGGCAGTTGCAGCGCCCCGCGGCAAGGCTTGCCGGGTGACCGCCAGAACCCTCCGTGGTTCCCTTGAAGACCATTCAAGAACAAAGTACTCAAACCAAGGCCCCGGCAAGAGGAGCTTGCCGGGAAGGCCAACTAAGGCCCCAGCAAGAGGAGCTTGCCGGGAAGGCCAACCAAGGCCCCGGCAAGAGGAGCTTGCCGGGAAGGCCAACCAAGGCCCCGGCAAGAGGATCTTGCCGGGAAGAGACAAGACCCCGGCAAGAGGAGCTTGCCGGGAAGGCCACTCAAGGCATGCCAAGAAAGCTTGCCGAGACGCGCCCTGCGTCCCGGCAAGATCCAGCGAGCGACAAGCTTCCGAACGCGACAAGACGACGGCCGCGGCAAGGAGCTTGCCGCGGGAAACCCCCACTTCGTGCCTGCGCTCCAGCACACCTGCTAACGTGTCGCTCTAGGGCTCTCCCAAGCACACGTCGCAGGAGGCCGTGCAGCTAGGGGTACGTGGTGGCAAGCAGAGATGAAGAGAAGCCCATCATGGCAAACGGTGGCGCTCCTAACGGTCACTTTTTGCACTGTTTAGGAGACTCAGACAGGCATTTAATGCCCTTGTCCCCTGCCGTCAGAGTTAGGTAGGGTGCACTGTATCCACAGTAGCGGTAGCTGCACCTACCGCATCCTTTTCCATTTTTACCCTTCTTGTCTACGTTGCCCCCTGTCGGTGACCCCTTGAGAGTATAAAAGGAGGCCCAAGCGCAACGTAGAAAAGGTTTGGAGGTTCCGCCAGTTCGGCTCATTCAACACCAGGAACACTCTCACGCTCAATTTGGCAGCGTTCATCGCTCCTGAGCAAGAATCCAATATACACAAACAAGCAGCAGTAGGGTTTTACGCATCCGTGCGGCCCGAAGCTGGGTAAAATCGCCCGCGTGCACTGCCTCGATCCACTCTTTGTGCGCTCTCCGCCCCCCACCGAACCGAAAGGGGCCCTGTCCCCATAGGTGTCGGTGGAATCAGCATCGCCCCCGACACCACCGATACCGAGAACATGGTATACACCTGGCTCGACCAAATTATTAGTATATTTTTTTGTTATCTCCCCAAAGGAACATACCACCGATCCCGAGAACATGGTATACACCTGGTTCAACAAATTATTAGTATTTTTTTGTTATTATCTCCCCAAAGGAACATACCACCGATCCTAAGAACATGGTATACACCTGGTTTGACAAATAATAGCATTTTTTATATAATTTTTTTACAGTCCAATCTACCAGATTTCACAAGCCACCGATCCAGGGAACATGACATGCTACTATAGGTCGATCGGCCTTAAATTATTATAATTATTTTATTTAATTATTTGAAAATTACTTAGCTTAAGTAAAACAGGAATAATTGAAAGAGGAATCCATAGCTAATGGCACTGTTTTTCACATACTATAGATCCAGAGATCATAGCTACTACTTAAGTGCCACTAGTTACTTAGCTTAACTTGGGACAGTCAGACACAACACATCAATTCATTAGTAGGTTTCACTTAGACTCAAGGCATTCCCATTGAACATTTACATGGAGGTGTAAAGTATTCATTATCACAAATTACCATAAGAAGAATACAGCTGCATAGTTTTAGTATTAAGAGAATCAACAATCTTCTTGGAGTGAATCCTACTTTGCAGTGAAGAGTAAGGTGTCACAATGCAAAAAGAGTTTCAATGCAATAAAATGCCAGTTCTTGTACTAAATTTTCTAAAGGTTGCTTCAAGTGGAACAGAATCACCTGGTATTTGTATACTCTTCTCTCCTACTTTCTTCTCTCCTACTTTCTTCTCTCCACTCTTCTCTGTTTGTGTTCCTTGTTTGTGCTCCCCTCATTGCCATGCTCTGACTCCACCAGGATCCCAAGGAATGTCACCTCGAACCTGGTCAGCATGTAGTAAACAGTGCAGTAGCAAAAGCCTGAAATAGGACTCACACAAACAACTACAAGTGATACGGTCGATGCCCTCCAAGTCATCAATGGAATATCCAATTATATAAGCATAACTATAAAGCACATGTTTAGGATGGCAGAAATCAGCATGGTCAATACTCACACGAGGATGACATTTATCATTAAGCTCAAGACTAGCATGAGGAAAGTAATTGTGATCATCACAAATGAGAGCAATGCCACTAACAGGGTATATATCATCATATCCAAGCAAATGAGTTTTCAAATCAATCTTAAATGATGGTATCATGTAATGCAAGGTGGTAGCCAAGAAATCACAAGGCATCATGTCATCAAGAGGATTGAGTAAACCTGACACATCACGCTCTGGTATGACAATAGGCAAATGAATCTCATGTTCTTCATCTTCATCTACAGCAGCTTCTTGTACTTCTTCAGGAGTAATAGATGATGAGTCTTCAACTTGATCACTTGGGAATTGCAGCTCTTGACCATCTTGTTCCTTGTCTTCTAGTTCATCTTCTTCAATCTGAGGTATCTCTTGCTCAAGGCACTTGCTAACTTGCTCAATGAAATGTGAAGGTGTTGGAACCTCACATGTATCCATGGATATCTCAGCCACACTCAACTCAAGTTGTGAAGAAATAGTGCTGCCAGCGTTGATGTTCTTCTCAATCTTCCTTACTTCTTCCACTAGCTCTTTTCCACTCTTGATCTTCTTCATTTCATCTAGTATAACCTTCCTAATAGGATCATCCTCGGCACTCCAAGTGAACTCGAGACTCAGAAGTGTGAGCTTGTCTATGTCATTGAACTCATCTTGTGTGAGCACTTGCACATGAGATTGCACAACAGGTGCTGGAGTTGTTGGTTGACCAAATGGAGGACCATTTAACTCCATTGGACACATCTCCTGGTGCCGTGGTATATGAGTAGGAGCTGAATGGAATTGTTGTGGTGCATAGTTGTGGCTCTCCTCATTGTACCTAAATCCCTGCATGTGATTACTAGAACCAAACTATGAAATCTCATGGTTGTTGCTCCTATATGACATATTCAGGATTTCAAGCCACCCATGTGAGTAATTGTTTTGGTATGAGCTATGCTGTTGAGCGAAGCTCATGCCAAAACAATCCGGAGGATGGGAGTAACCACGCTGACATTCAACAGGCGAATGGCCCTGAAATCCACAAATATGGCAAGTAGGAGCAACATAAGGATGGCCTCTGGAATAAGGATCGTAAGAACTAGGCCTATCCTCAAAAACTCCTTCTCGCTGCCGAGCTAAATCATCTAATCGATGGGAAATCTTACCTATCAGTTCTTGAACACTTTCCGTGCTATTTGTAGTGTTGCTCGCATAAGCCTGATGATCTGAATAGTAAGCCATAACCGAGAGGATAATCCAACCTACAAAAAGGAAAAGAAGACAAAAAGATACTAACTAGAACAGGGGTTAGTGGCTAGAGATATATCACAAATATATAAAGCACAAAAAGGAAACAAGCTAAACCTAGTCTAAAGCCTAGCACAATCGCTCGACGCTAGTCCCCGGCAACGGCGCCAAAAAATGATCAATTGTAATATAGCAGGGTTTTTATGCCCAAACTACGGATGTCGTGTTCTCCACAGGGACTAGGCGACGGCAACAACGCTCGGCTAAATCTAGGTAACACAATATTGGGTGATGAAAGCAGAATATTAAATCTAGACTAACTAAGATCATTCGGGAAAAATCATCGACAAAAGAAAATCAAAAGAAGCAAAGGAAGGTTCAGATTATACTCTCTGTCTTTATAGTAGTTTCGTTATGCTTGAGAAATTAAAATACTAACACAGGCAAGCATAAAGGATAAGGGACAGAAAGATTATGGTACATGGTTCACAAGCAGACATTTAAGATGATGTAGAGCAACATTGAGTTCTATAGCAATGGAACTCATTTGTACAGGAGATTCACAAATATGGAACACCATAGTTACTAGAATTGACCGAATTTATATATATATATGACTCAAAATGCATGACAATACAAGTCTAATCGAAAATGATCAGCTTAACAACTCACAACTTCACATATATTGCAGAAACTAATACATAACAAAACACAAATTGGGTGTTCAGAACAATACACAAGTTTCACCTTTTCAGAACAGAACAGTACACTAACTGACTTACAGACACATAGAGAGCTAATACTGATTTGAATGTAATTGGTCTAGCATCCAGTAGTAACTATCAGCAAATACACACACACACACACATAGAAAGAGTGAGAGAAAGAGAAAGAAAGAGAGCGGCAGCAGTTTTGTTGTTTAGAAGAGAACAGCAGCAGTTTTGAGGTTCAGGTAAGAAGAACAGTAGCGAGGCAGAGAAGAGGAGCAGCAAAAGTGATGTGGGGAAGAAGAACCAGCAGTAGGCAGGAGAAGAAGGAGCAGCTGGAGCGCACAAGCAGCAGCAGTTTTGAGCAGAGAAGGGTACCAGCAGGGAGGCACAAGGAGGTGGAGAGGATGAACAACAACAGGGGGTTGCAAGGAAGGAGCAGCAGCGGTGCTTGGAGAAGAGCAATAGGAGGTCGAGAGGAAGAAGGAAGATGCAGCAGCAACAACAGGTTCAGAGAGGAAGCGGCAGGAGGGGAGCACGAGGTGTGCGCTGGTGGAGGCATGTGGATGATGGATGGTGGTGCTGGTGGTGGCGCGGTGGCGAAGTGGAGCTGGTGGCGCTAGTGGAGTGGTGGATGGATGGTGCAGCGCGGCTGGGATGGATGGATGGTGCGGCGGATGGTGCTCGTGGCTGAGTGGAGGAGCAGCAGGCGCACCGCCACGCCGGCCTGGCCGCGGCGGCGGCCGGTGGTGGATAAGGAGGGGTGAGGGAGAGAGATGAGATGCCAGGTCTGATGGGGATCGGCTGCGCTAGGGATTTTTGATCCCCTCCTCTGTTCTGTCTTTTTTTTACTTTGGCCCTCCTCCTTTCTTCTTTCTTCCCAAGAAGATCCTCCTCTTCTTTTAGTTTGCTCCCCTACATTACTTCTTTCCTTCACGCTCAAGCCTTGACGTATTTCTTTCATGCCCTTCTCTCTTCTTGTTAGCCACATAGTAGAAGTCTTGACGATTATAGTGCCTTTGCGCACTTTTATGCAAAATAAACAATTCACTAGTCAACATTCTCTTTTATGATTATCATTCGAATATTCAACAAGTCATAGCAAGAATGGATGGATATATCTCAATAAAAGGTGAATTTGTGTGCCCAAATAGTATATAAGGAATGTGCTTATCAATAGCTCGATGTTGGATTGGGCCGAACTGCAGATGCATGGTCTAACACATTAAAAGACGATAAGGTGAAAAGACCAGAAATATTATCGTGCCTGAATACTTACAATTTCGCTAGGGGCTTCACCCTGGCCCCCCACTCCTCGCTGTTATTGGTGGCTGCGGCGGAGTAGTCCGGAAGGGAGATTTTTCCCTTCTTGGGCGCCTCGGCCTCCCCATGTGTGGAGGCCTTCCTCTTATTTTCCCCACATGGGGGGGGGGGAGGAACGGGCCTCCTCCTCCCCATCGTCTTCAGCGGAGGAGTACGCCTCGGAGTCTTCGGACATCATGTCCGAAACGCTCTTGCGCCGGAGACCACCTCTGGTCCCTTTGGTCGCCTTCTTGGCTTTCTTCTCCCGCACCTCATAAGGCACCAAAAATAGCATCTTCGTCAGAAGAGGCATTTCTTGATCTTTGGGTAGCGGAGCCGGACATTCGATCTGCTCTGCTATCATTACCCAGGCCTGAGAGATCGGCATGGAGGCTTAGGTTCCTCCCATGGATATGCCGACAAAAGATATATCTTGCAAACATAAAAGAACTTACCGGATTAGCCCGACGTTTTGCGCCGAGCCCGCGATTTTTGGACGTGGGCGGTGGTACCTCGCCGGCCTTAAAAAGCACCTTCCAGATGTCTTCGTGTGTCGTATCAAAGAGCTCAAGCAGCGTCTGGTGCTTGGCTGGGTCAAACTCCCATAGGTTACAAGTCCGGCTCTAGCATGGCAGAATCCGGCGGAAGAGCATGACCTGGACCATGTTGACAAGCTTGATTTTCTTGTCAATCATTTTCTGGACACATGTCTGGAGCCCGTGCACTTCTTCCGTTGAGCCCCAGGCTAAACCCTTCTCTTGCCAGGAGGTGAGCCACATGGGGACTCCGAATCGGAGTTCGGGGGTCGCCGCCCAGTTGGCGCCGCACGGCTCGTCGATGTAGAACCACCTCGATTGCCACCCCTTTATAGTCTCCAGGAAGGAGCCTCCGGGCCAGGTCACATTGGGCATTTTTCCCACTATAGCGCCTCCGCACTCTGCTTGTTCACCACTCACCACCTTTTGCTTCACATTGAAGGTCTTTAGCCATAGGCTGAAGTGAGGTGGGATGCGGAGGAAGGCCTCACACACGACAATGAATGCCGAAATGTTGAGGATGGAGTTAGGGGCCAAGTCATGGAAGTACAGCCCATAGGAGAACATAAGTCCATGGACGAACGGGTGGAGGGGGAACCCTAGCCCGCGGACAAAGTGGGAGAGAAATACCACCCTTTCTTGGGCCTCCGGGGTAGGGATGATCTGCCCTTGCCCAAAAGCCGATGAGCGATATCTTTGGACAAGTATCCGGCCTCCCGGAGCTTCTTGATGTCCCCCTTCTTGACGGAGGAGGCCATCCACTTTCCTCCAGCTCCAGATCCGGACATGATTGGAGTGCTTTTTGGGCGGAAGAGATGGGTGCTTGGGCGTTGGAGCTCGAGGATGAATGAGCAGAGGAAGAAGGGGCGTGGGTGAAAGAGGGGGATCCATATCCCTTTTTAAAGGCAGTAAAAATCGTGCGCCTCCCCGTTCGCCCTAAAACTCGCTTATTTTCTAAGCGTCGTGCTGAGGGCACGGCTGGGTTACCCATGCCTACATTGATGAGAATCCCATGATAAGGGGACATGATCTCTGCTTCGACAAGACGTGCCAATGAAACCGCGCCTCGAAATACGGAGGGGCATTGTCGTGGAATTGTCACGTCAGATGTCCTTGTGAAAGGACTTAGTCATGGAGCCATCGCAACTAGGAAGCTTGAAGGGGTTAAACGGGACAAAGGACACAAGAGGGTTTATACTAGTTCGGCCCCTTACGGTGAAGGTAAGGCCTACGTCTAGTTGGGTTGGTATTGATGTTTCGATGACCAGGGAGCGAGATACGCTATTCCTGGCTCTCGATGAGTTGTCTCTTGCCCTAAGCCTCCAGTGGGTCGTCCCCTTATATACACGGGTCGACGCCCTGCGGCTTACAGAGTCCTGGCCGGCTCATAAACAATGTCCGGCTCGGTGACTAGTTAAGTCTACCTTATGATACAAGTAATATTATTACAGCGGGTTACTACAACGGGCCTTAAGTCGCCTGCGGGCCTTAAGCTCTCTATGAACCGCCATCTTCATACTTTGTCTTGGGCTTCTCTCTGGTGAGTCCTCTTTGCGTAACCCGACCCCTCCTGGGCGGCTTACACAAATAGTTATATCCCCAACATTAGGCCCCAGATTGATTTGAACCGGTTCATGTCAATCTTAAAATACCTTATGAACCGCCCTGCAGTCTTTTATCTTGCGCGAAGGATTTTAACCCGCCGTGACATCATCATCTAACTCCGGGTTAAATCTCTGTGACGTCATCTTCATTTAAAGCTTTATTTTTTATAACGTCACATCTTCAACGGATCTTTGTCTTTACTGACCATCCCGAGAATCGAGGCGCCAGAGCCGCTGGATAATGAATGTTATCTCCTCATTTTTTGCGCCCGCTCGGTCAGCCTTCCTTTATAAATAGAGCGACCCAGGTTTTCCCCAGTCATCTTCTTCCTCTTGCCTCCTCCCTTGCTCTGCCGCTGCCACCGTCGACCCCCTCGTCGTCACCAACTCAGGCCGCTGCATCAACCTGACTCCGACCAGAGATCGACAGCGAACCTCCGCGGCGCATCCGCATCTGTGAGCTCTTCTCATTTCCTTTCTCAGATCTGCGTTATGTTCTTGCCGAGTTCGTTGGTGTTCGTCACTGCCCGACGCAAACCTTCTCTAGCTCTTTCCTCCAACGCCCTGTTTAGACCGTAGAAACTAGATAGAACTGCTGTGGTGCTTACCTGTATTGATCTCGCATAGGAATAGATCCCATTTCCCTTGCATAGAACCCTTTTTCGAGTATACGAGCTTCTCTGCTTTGTTTTTAGGTCTAGGAAAATTTCTTTCCAGGGCAATATTTTGATCCAGAGTAATAAGTGTCCTCTGTGAAACTTGTCTTCATCACCCAGAAAACCTCCTCTGGTAAATGTCCTGAAATACAACTGTCGAGGTATCCGGCTTAAATAAATGATACAGAACCTTGACTGCTCTTCATGACCCGGAATTTTTTTGAATTGCACTTGATACTTGTAGCGGCTTAAATATTGTTGCATAGTCATCCTTATATCATTAGGCCCCTCATTAAGCCGCCACTTTTAATCAAGATTTTCCTCCCGGGTTAAAATTGAACCGGATCTTCTTGTTTTCCATAGGCCAATTGCTGTGATGGCTCCTAAGGCTACCAAGGCCCCTGTAACTTGAAATTGGGTTCCATCCACAGTGACCAATAGCAAACTAGCTGAGTTCGTAAAGTCTGGGCATCTGCCAAAAAAGGACGTCATATCATACCGTGCCCCTGACCCGTCTGAAGAAAAGCCTCACCCCAAAGCAGGGGAAGTAATCATTTTTACAGATCATATGAGCCGTGAATTTGCTCCTCCCGGCTCAAAATTCTTCAGAGAGGTTTTAAATTTCTTTGACCTTAGACCTCAAGACATCGGACCCAATTCCATGTCAAATATTTGCAATTTTCAAGTCTTCTGCGAGGTGTACCTGGGAGAGGAGCCAAGCCTACTTTTGTTCAGGGAACTTTTTTATATGAACCGGCAAAATGAACATGCCAACGGGCCCAGCCTTGAACTCGGCGGCATATCAATCCAGCAACGGAGAGACTGTCTTTTCCCATATGCTGAGCTGCCGAGTCACCCCAAATCTTGGAACCAGACGTGGTTCTACTGTCAGGACACTTCTCCGGCTGATGAAAAGCCTCTGCCCGGCTTTCGCGCCCTGCGCCTTGAATCTAACCATCAGTTACCCGACAAGCTGACAACACTTGAACGCGTGCCTCTCAATCCTACCATCAGGAAGATTAAAGCTCTCTTGGGAAATGGGTTAAATGGCATCGATCTGGTCCGAGTCTGGGTTGCTTGGCGAATACTTCCATTAAGCCGCCGTCCCGGCTTAATGTGTACTTATACTGGAGAAAAGACTGATCCGCAACGCCATAGCCCTGGCGACTTACCAGATGACGTGGTGGATGCTACAACCCAGTCACTGCTGAAGGAGGGCACTGTGACGAGCAACGCCTTCGGTTTACTTCCATTTTGCAAGAATAACCCGGCCCCTGCAGTAAGTTATCAATCATAACAAATGTTTACGGATATATGATACCTTTCTTGATACTCATGATTCTTTAACTTTTGCCACAGGCTGGCGATGACTTTTGGAAAGCCAAATATGACCATGAAGCTGCCAAACAAGCCAGAACGACCAAGAAAGCTGAAAGGAAAGCCGCCAAGGTAGGAACCTCGAAGAAAAAGAAACCCATCGCCTCTGACTTACTCAGATTGGAGGATAGCTCTTCGGATGAGGAAGAGGTAATCTTTAAATTTTCTTGAAGTCCCTTGTTATCACCTTGTCTGACATTTTATCCTTTCAGGAGGATACGGGGAACAGTCGAGCAGCTAATGAAGAGGTAACTATAATCTCCTCCGACTCAGAGCCTTTGCCAAAGCGAAAGACCCGAAGGGTGACCCGGAAATTAAGATTTTCACATGCACTTGCTTATCAAGATCCTCAATTTATTTTGAAGCAACAACAGCTTGAGAACTGGAGGCAGACACGAAACAACAAGGATGCAGAACTCTCCTCTGGCTTACCTTATGTAACCAGGAAACATCGGACTGAGGTTATCTCCGATTTACGCTTTGTCTTACCTTTAGCAGGCTTAATTCGTCAACCTCTCAATTCATCTGACTCCAATTATCAGGATACCTCTCCTTCTTCTAGTGAATCCATGCCGTCAAATATGCCGACTTTCAAAACTGCTCCCGGGTAATGTGAACTTATGCACTTTTACCTTACCCGTGCTTGCGTATTTATCCTTCTGCTTTTGTTAACAGTATGCAAGTGAAGCCCAGCAAGCGGGCAAAGAGGAATAAGCCGTCCGAAGAACCGGTCGTGGCTGAACCGGTGATTAATGTGTCTGCTCCAGACAACGCTACCCATCAGCCGCCGCCTGACCTGACTTCTGATATTCCAGTACCAACCTCTGATCCACCTACGGAAGACATTCTCCACACAAGTGACCCAGAGACTCCTAGCCCGGTGAAAAGAAATGACCCGGAAGTTGAGATTGTGAAGTCCCAATTTGTTGAACCAGGGCGGCCTACAGTCCTTGCCAAATGTACTGCCAAGGAAGAGTTTTCCCAACGCCGAAAAGCCAAGCAGGACATTGCGGATTATACTCACCTAAGCATTGGTGATATAGTCTCAGGCTATCTGAATCAAGTGCATAATAGCCGTGACCTGGAAATTGACATGGTGAAACAAATATAGCATAAATCTGAGGTATAAACTTATACTTTTATCTGAGCCTTATATATACTGTACCAGCCCCCAAGTCTACTGCTTATGAACAAATACGTTGTAGACTTAGAAATCTGCTTTCACTTGTTAACTGATCCGTCTTAAAAAGAATTTATTTAACCCGGTATAACATAAGGTCTTTAAATTTGCAATACACATTAGTCCCCAAGTGTAAATTATCCTTACTTGTAAGGTGCTTGAGACTTAATATGTTTGACCCGGCAGGATAAAGTGAAAATTTCTTTCAGCATACATTAGCCCCCAAGTGCCAAGCATCTTTACTTGTAAAGTGCTTGGGACTTGAATGTTTACCTTATTAGAATCCTTACCATAACCCGGTGTCAATGCAGGCTGCCATAAGTCAATTTGAATCAGAGCTCGCTGCCCTGAAGAGTCGTCTGGAAACTCAAGAGCTTGAGACGCAAAAAGCTAACTCCAAATTTGAATTTAGTGTCTCTGAAAATGAGAAACTAAAGAAGAATTTTGAGTCGGAAAGGAAAATTTGGGCTGATGAAAAGGCTTCCCTGGTGACTCGGGCCGAAACAGCCGAAGCATCTCTTGCAGAAGCAACAACTGAGCTGTCAAACTTAAAACAACAAATATCCCAAATGGTCTCAGCCATCTTTGGTAAGTTATTGTGACATAGTTTTAACATGGCAACCGTACACTGACTATTGTAATAAGTACTTCTGGCTTACCGTTATGCTTGTGCACATACAGGCTCCAGGAGTGTCAATCTGAAGCAGAACACGCTGATCAAGCTTAAAGCAGTTTATACGTTAGTGGAACAGCTATACTCCGGGACACAACGTGCCCTGGCTGTTGTAGCTTTATCAACTCCACACCCCCGCCTTTTGCAAGATGTTTTGAAGAGCCTTGCCTTTCTTCCTCAGCGGATCCAAGACTTAAGGCGTTCATCTTCAAGAGCCGGGGCCGTAGCTGCATTGAGCCGGGCAAAAGCATGGCTCCCAGAACTAGACCCGGCAGATCTTGCTCTTGGATATCCGAGTCTAAAGGAAGACGGCAATGCCTTTGATGATCATGACTTCCACGCCTATGTTAAGGCCATACGTCCGGTGGCCACCCTTATTGGAAACGATACTGACCTCAGCAAGTATGCGTCAGCTTATGACAGCAACAACCGGAAAATCCCAAACGCTCCATATGATCAAATCAGCCTGATCCCTCCAATTCGTAAGCATACTTTTGCCCCTGAAGTGGACCCGGCCGGTTTAATAGATGATGAAGCTGAATTTGAAGCTTTGAGCGACATTGATTGGGCTTCATCAACTTTCCATGAAACAACAACCGACGGAGAAGCGGAGAAGGGTAAACCGGAGCCTTCAAGCCCGCCGAAGGAGTGAATCACCGGGTGTTTGGCCAAAATACAATGCTTCACCTATTCAGACTCGGGGAGTCATGTAATAGGGTAGAAATAACTTCTTAATGCTCATCATGCCTTCGTGCATGCTTTTATCACTTAACACTTTTCGTAAGCCGCCATGGCTGTATATTTCTGGCTTTTACTTCCTTGGCGTGTTAAATTTTGCTTGCCTTATTCTGCAATCCTTGAATGATCTTCCTGGCTCATATAATGTTCACCCGGTACTTAAATAACCCAGGGTGACGAATATTAAACCGGCAAGACAAAAAACACCTTAAAATGCTTTCCACAAGGTATCAGAATGATCAAAAATACTTTTACAGGCCTCTGATTCGGATACGATCAGTAAACCGTTCCAAAGGGGTTAAGCTAAGATTCAGATACGATCATATACCACCCAGTGGCGTGGCGATGCCAATCAAGTGGGTATCGACAGCTATGTTCTCCTTGGTTCGAATACGACCTATGTTTGATCAGGAAGCCCCCAAGTGACCATAGGATTTGTTTAATGATGCTGATTCATATATGATCCACGTCAGACCTAAAGGGTTTAAGCTGTGATTCAAATATGATCAGGAAGCCCCCAAGCAGACTTGGAAAATATGCCAACCAAGTGGGTATCGGCAGCTATGTTCTCTTTGGTTCGGATACGACCTATGTTTGAACAGGAAGCCCCCAAATGAACATGGCTAGATTCAGATATGATCATAAGCCGGACCAACGGTAAGACCGGATTCAGATTTGATCCGGTCCCTATTGGTTGTTTCCACCACCTGTCAAAAAGGACATATATACTTTTTAAGGGTGAAAAAAGGACAAAAGTTCTGCTTTATTACTTTATATAATATGTACATTGTCAAAAAACATATGTACCATAAGAGCCGGTGGCTCAAGTATAGTAAAACCAAATATAAGTTATATCTGATGGCCGAATATCACTTAGAAAAGCCGCCCAGACTCCATAAGCTATGAAGAAAGGTGTATAACCCGCTGGATCGAGGCCACTTACCCTTATGCCTCTGATTGTTACCTTGGTTATTAATGTCGGCCACAAGTTCCGGGTTGTCATCCGCTTTACGCTTATTGCTATTTTGATTCTCCGGGCTGTGCTGTTGACCCTTTCTACTGTCATTCCGTTTTCCCTTCCCTATCTTTTCACCGTCAGACTCGGGATCCTTGGTACTATTAGAATGGGCATATTTGACCAGAGCCGCCATCAGCATACCCATATCCTTGCAGTCACGTTTAAGGCACCCCAACTTCTGCCTTAGCGGCTTGAAGCTGCAATTCTTTTACAATATAAGGGCAGCAGAGCCGGCATCCATCTTATTAGATGAATGAATTATCTCCTTGACCCGGTGTACCCAATGGGTGGTAGATTCACCTTCCTCCTGCTTACAATTTGTTAAGTCCACGACTGTCATAGATTGCTTACAGGTGTCTTTGAAGTTCCGGATGAAACGGGCCCTTAGCTCTTCCCATGAACCAATGGAATCGGGTGGTAAACCTTTAAACCAAGACCGGGCCATTCCATCTAACATCATGGTAAAATATTTAGCCATTACTGCGTCATTAACCTCC
The DNA here is from genome assembly GCF_002162155.2 of Triticum dicoccoides. Lineage (NCBI taxonomy): Eukaryota > Viridiplantae > Streptophyta > Magnoliopsida > Poales > Poaceae > Triticum > Triticum dicoccoides. Next base: position 595,339,860 of record NC_041391.1, read on the forward strand.
AACAGTTCCATGGCCATCTCATAACTCTCGATCCATGCTTCAGGCTGTAAGTCGGCCGTGTAATTCGGCACCTTTTGGGGTCCCTTGAAATCTTTGGGCAGGCGCACATTGCGCAAAGCCGGTACCAAACAAGAAGAGCCACCGGCTCTGGTGGCTATTCCCATCTCAGTAGAAGTCGTTGGATACCCCGGCATATCCTAACATGTCGTCTGTTGAGCCGCCAGCTGAGCCGTTTGCTCTTTCTCCCGACGTACTCGATCTTGTACCGGGTTATAGCCTCCATGTTGGTCACAGCGTTGGACGTTGCGTGACAAGATTTCAGATCCTATGTGCTTGCTGTAACTCTGACTCCGGTTCTGACGAGGCGGTGCTAACCAAGGCGGAGGAGCTGAATAAAGTCTATCCCGATTATAAGAATAGGCCTCTTGCTGAGCCAGGGCTGTCTGAACAAGTTCCCTAATCCTTTGGGTCTCCACCCCTGTCGGGTCATCGCCATCCACTGGAAGAGCCGCCAGACGCGCTGATGCTGCGATTAAGTTCTCCATAGGGTTGGAAAAGTGACCCTCTGGCACCGGCACATAACGTGGCGGTGCCATGCTCATATGAGGAAGTGGCATAAACTGATGCTGAGCCAGTCCTCCCGCTCTAGGTGTCATAAACTGATTAGCGTTGGGCGGATTACTTGGGCCGGCCCCGGGTGTGGCAAAAAGGAACCCTAGGATCGTAATTCGGAGGCAACCAGGATTGGGTCTTCTGGTGTCTCCTCCTCATTACTTCTTTGGACTCGTTTAGACTCATTGTGAGCTGATAAGCCTCTGACTGCAACCGCTGTGCCCGGGCGTCGAGAGCTGCCCGCTCCATAGCTAGCCTAGTATCCTCAGCTGCTAAGGCCTCCTTGGCCTAAGCTATCTCCTCACGTACCTGTGCTACCTCCGTGTCATGCTCATCTTTGTTTGCAGGGATAACAGTGGTGGCTAACAAGGTCGTAAGCTTGTTCATGAGGTCCATCAGCACTTGAGCCGGCGGGCGCACAGGCCCCCCTGCCCTGGCTGCTCCTAACCCGGAAGTGATTGCGGCCGCGGCTGTAGAATTTTGTCTGGGTTGAGTCCTAGCCATAAAGACTCCTGCCCAATTTGGCGACTCACAGAGGTTCAGAATACTAAGGCCATCGGAACAGCCCCCGAGCGCACCATCTTGAACTTGATACAAAGAATCTATTGAACCGGTGGATGAATCACCGTCAGAGGGGACGGCCGTCTCACCACCATCTTCAGGACCTTCAGAAAGCTCTTCTCCATGGACGCAGCCCACAAAGACACGCTTCATGCCGGGTTGAACTAGACCGGGTTTCGCACGCTGAGCCGTCTCAACGAGGTCGGTGCAGTTGTCCGGCTCAGGCCCCGGCTCATCAATCCAGCCGATAAAGACGTGGATCCCTCCAAAGGGGACCCGGTACTCGTACTCAATTGAGCCGGGGTCAGGGCCCCAGCCTTCGTCGTTGATGTAGGTCTTGCCGCGACGACTTTCGGTCATCCGGCCCACTACATATCCCTTGAGCCCTTCGAAGTTGCCCTTCAAGAACTCAAATCCACCGTGCGCTGGCCCCACGGTGGGCGCCAACTATCGTGGAATTGTCACGTCAGATGTCCTTGTGAAAGGACTTAGTCGTGGAGCCATCGCAACTAGGAAGCTTGAAGGGGTTAAACGGGACAAAGGACACGAGAGGGTTTATACTAGTTCGGCCCCTTACGGTGAAGGTAAGGCCTACATCTAGTTGGGTTGGTATTGATGTTTCGATGACCAGGGAGCGAGATATGCTATGCCTGGCTCTCGATGAGTTGTCTCTTGCCCTAAGCCGCCAGTGGGTCGTCCCCTTATATACACGGGTCGACACCCTGTGGCTTACAGAGTCCCGGTCGGCTCATAAACAATGTCCGTCTCGGTGACTAGTTAAGTCTACCTTATGATACAAGTAATATTATTATAGCAGGTTACTACAACGGGCCTTAAGTCGCCTGTGGGCCTTAAGCTCTCTATGAACCGCCATATTCATACTTTGTCTTGGGCTTCTCTCTGGTGAATCCTCTTTGCGTAACCCGGCCCCTCCTGGGCGGCTTACACAAATAGTTATATCCCCAACAGGCATGATAAAAACAGTTCGAATAAAGACCGGTCCGCGGCGTGATGTCAGGCTATGAGTTGTCAGCAGATTGGACTTGTGGGATATTATTCTCTCTACCGTGGTATGTGGAATTTGTTTTGCAGAGCCGGACACGATTCTTATGTTCAAGATCTACTATGGAGTATTCCGAGAAGGAACCCGCCTTGCAATGCCGAAGACAATCTGCGCGCCGGACCCGTCGTCATTGAAGCCTAGTTCAGGGGATACTGAGGGAGTCCTGGATTAATGGGTCGTCGGACAGCCGGACTATATGCGAGTGCCGGACTGTTGGACTATGAAGATGCAAGATAGAAGACTTCGTCCCGTATCCGGATGGGACTCTCCTTTGCGTGGAAGGCAAGCTTGGCGATTCAGATATGAAGATTCCTTTCTCTGTAACTGACTCTGTATAACCCCAGCCCCCTCCGGTGTCTATATAAACCGGTGGGTTTAGTCCGTAGGATAACAACAATCATAACCACAGGCTAGCTTCTAGGGTTTAGCCTCTTTGATCTCGTGGTAGATCAACTCTTGTAATACTCATATCATCAAGATCAATGAAGCAGAAAGTAGGGTATTACCTCCATCAAGAGGGCCCGAACCTGGGTAAACATTGTGTCCCCCGCCTCCTGTTACCATTAGCCTTAGACGCACAGTTTGGGACCCACTACCCGAGATCCGCCAGTTTTTACACCGACAGTACCCCCTAATGTTTTCCTTGATGTCTTGCATAACCCATCAGTTAAGTTGCCTACGGAAGAAGATTTGGCAGTTCCTGGCCTAGAGGCACAGTTGGTGGCGGCTCTCCATGTTATCCCTGATTGGACTGTTCCATATTTGTCTTATATGACCCGGTGTGAGTTACATGAGGATGAAACCTTGGCCAGACAAATAACCCGGAGGTTTAAGTTGATGACTATTGTCAAAGGTGAGCTACACAGATGTAGTGTTACAGGAGTGTTTCAACGATGTATTTCTCCCGAGGAGGGCCATGAAATTCCAAGGAGATTCATGAAGGAGATTGTGGCCATCATGCCAGCTCTAAATCTCTCATTGCTAAAGCTTTTCGTCATGGGTTTTATTGGCTGACGGCTCATGTGGATGCTGAAGATATAGTCAGTAAATGTGATGGCTATCAGAAATTTTCACGATGAGCTCATGTGCCGACTGAAGAATTGAGGATGATTCTAGTTACTTGGCCGTTTGTAGTCTGGGGGCTAGATATGGTTGGGCCTTTTAAAAGGTCTAAGGATAAAAAGACTCATCTCCTGGTAGCTGTTGACAAGTTTACAAAGTGGGTTGAAGCTGAACCGGTCAGCAAATGCGATGCAGCCACTGAGGGAGTCCTGGACTAAGGGGTCCTCGGGCGTCCGGGCTATGTGATATGGGTCAGACTGATGGGCCATGAAGGTACGAGATAGAAGAACCTTCCCCGTGCCCAGATGGGACTCTCCTTTGCGTGGATGGCAAAATTGGCGTTCGGATCATGTACCTTCCTTTCTCTATAACCGACTTTGTACAACGCGAGATCCCTCCGGTGTCTATATAAACCGGAGGGTTTAGTCCATAGGGGCAATCACAATCATATATGCTAGACATCTAGGGTTTTAGCCATTACGATCTCGAGGTAGATCAACTCTTGTAACTCCTATACTCATCAAAGTCAATCAAGCAGGAAGTAGGGTATCACCTCCATTAGGAGGGCCCGAACCTGGGTAAACATCATGTCCCATGCCTCCTTGTTACCTTCGATCCTCAGACGCACAGTTCGGGACCCCCTACCCGAGATCTGCCGGTTTTGACACCGACATTGGTGCTTTCATTGAGAGTTCCACTGTGTCATCACCGGAAGGCTCGATGGATCCATCAACCATCCACGACAACACCACCCTAAGGGAGACTTTTCTCCCCGGCCAAATCTTCGTATTCGGCGGCTCGCACTGTGGGCCAATTAAATTGGCCATCTTGAGAAGATCGATAGCTATGCCCCAGGTCATCAGATCAATTTTGGAAACTTAAACTATATCACTGATATCCAAGGAGACTTGATCTTCCAAGGGTTTGCGGCCTCAATCACAGTTTCGGCCTTAAATCTGGAACTCCTCGCCGAGTCCGAAAATGGGAGTTTAGAGCTGGCCGGAGTATCCATAGCCATAGAGCTCAACACCAGAGATACGGAGGGGATCGTTTCACCGGCCGGCCCAGAGCCACCCCGGGCTCCTTCTATCCTCATCGAGCTGGACTCACCTACATACACCAGCTTTGAACACTCGAGGTTTGTATTATACGAGCTTGGCCAAGGAACTCCTGTCCCGCCCCGCTCCATAGACTCTTGCTTCCCTGTCCAAACCTCGCCCTTAAACAAGGCCCTGGACTTAATGTGGTCTCTCGCCATTACAAAAGGATCGATGCCGAACTACGCCCATCCCACACTAGGGCCGAGAGCAGGGAATTTTACGTCCCACCCACCACCCACTTCATAGCCACCATCGAGGACTTAACCGACATGCTTGATTACACTTCCAAAGACATCGACGGCATGGACAATGGTGCTAGAGAAGAGCAAAGCCAAAACCCGCCGTTTACCGGATGCTGGACAACCACTTCTTTGTATGATGTATACATGGTGGACACACCCAAAGAGAATGACACCAACGAAGGGAAGAGTCTAGAGGACCAACCTGCTGAAGCACCTACGAAATGTCGACGTCAGCGGCGCCGATCAAAATCGCGCCGCGAAAAAGACAACAGTACCGGCATCGGAGACAATAACACCCCGGATAATGCCGAAGACCAAGAAGCCCCTGTTGAGACAACATCCGAGCACAATGATTGTGAAGAGGGGCAAGTCAACCCCGATGATCCTATCGGGGACAAGGGCTTGGTGGATAGTAACTACCTACCGACATCCGAAGAGGATGAGAGCCTGGGCGACGAAGACTTCATCATACTAGAGGACCCCCTCAAACAAGAGCGCTTCAAGCGCCGGTTAATAGCCACATCAAGAAGCCTGAAAAAGAAGTGGCAGCAACTTCAAGACGGACTAATGTCCTGGCAACCGAGGAATACGGCCTCAAGTGCTCAACTAAGAGTTACCCAAAGCGCATGCTGCTCTCCCAATTCGATGATGAGGTCCTAGAGCCTATATCGACATCGCATAATGCGGCTGACGGACCTGACCGACCACCTTGTGGTCAGGACAGAGCGGCAACCCAAGCCGAACACCAACCTACGCCACCTCTCCCAAGAGGCAGAGAAACAATGGCCACATGACACACACACGACCTACGACAGGACCTGGACAATAGAACCGGTCATACCAGATCAATCTATGAATCATGAGGGGCACCTGCGTGAGAAGACGACCATCAGGCCTGGTGCGATAAACACAACCTCACACAGGCTGAAAACCGCACACGGACTCCATCCGAACTGCGTCGTGACGTCGCCCGATACAGAGGAGCCGCACACCCTCTATGCTTCATGGATGAGGTAATGGAGCACCAGTTCCCAGAAGGGTTTAAGCCGGTGAACATTGAATCATACGATGGCACAACAGATCTTGAAGTATGGATTGAAGATTTTCTTCTCCACATTCACATGGCCCGCGTTTATGACTTACATGCCATCAAGTACCTCCCCCTAAAACCTAAGGGGCCAGCCCAGCATTGGCTGAACAACCCCCTAGAAAACTCTATCGGAAGCTGGGAATACTTGGAGGACGCCTTCAGGGACAACTTCCAAGGAACCTATGTTCGGCCCCCGGACGCCGATGACCTCAGTCATATAATCCAGCAACATGGCGAGTCAGCCCGGAAACTCTGGACCAGGTTCTTAATTAAAAAGAACCAAATTGTGGATTATCCGGATGCCAAAGCCCTTGCGGCTTTCAAGCATAGCGTCCGAGATGAGTGGCTCGCGCGACACCTCGGCCAAGAGAAGTCGAAGTCCATGGCAGCCCTCACCGCACTGATGACCCTCTTTTGTGCGGGAAAGATAGCTAGCTAGCTCGTAGAAGCAATAGTACCAGCGACCCTGAAAGTGCAACTATCCCTAGTGGTTTTGGTAATTCCTAACAACATACAGCTCATTGAGCTAATACTATTCCAAGACAAATATTTCAGGAAAGCTCAATGAATGGCATGGCATGGATGAGAAAATTGGATCCCTCAAAATGCTAAGGATAAAAGGATTGGCTCAAGCTTCAAGCTCAAGACCCTACATTATATATTTTAGTGATCCAAGATCACATTGAGTCTACAGGAAAAGCCAATACTATCAAGGAGCGATGATGTGTTGCTTAATGAGTTTCTTGCTCCATAAGTGCTTAGTGGTATGCTCCAAAACCCTCAACTACTTTCCCACATCCACATATGACCTAAACCCAAAGTCAAACTCGGCCCCACTGATTCTTTCTATCTGGCGCCACCGAGTTCAGATGTCATAGCCACTGCCACAAACCCTAGGCAAATTGGTCTCACTGATAGGGATCTCGGTCTCACCGAGAGGTGATTGTAATCTCTCTGTTTCCCTTCGTAATGTTTCAGTCTAATCGAGATGAGTGATCGGTCCCACCGAGATTGCAATGTAAACTCTCTATTTCCTTTTCGTAACATTTCGGTCCCACCGAAGTGAGCGAACTGGTCCCACCGAGTTTACCTGACCAACTCTCTGGTTAGCTTATTACCAAAATCGGTCTCACCGAGTTTGTGTAATCGGTCTCACCAAGATTACGTTATGCCCTAACCCTAACCATATCGGTCCTACCGAGTTGCATGTCGGTCCCACCGAAAACCCTAACGGTCACTAGGTTTACTAAATCGGTCTGACCGAGTTTGTTGATTCGGTCCCACCGAGATTGGTAAATTGTGTGTAACGGTTAGATTTTGTGTGGAGGCTATATATACCCCTCCACCTCCTCTTCATTCGTGGAGAGAGCCATCAGAACAAACCTACACTTCCAACTTACCATTTCTGAGAGATAACCACCTACTCATGTGTTGATGCCAAGATATTCCATTCCTACCATATGAATCTTGATCTCTAGCCTTCCCCAAGCTGCTTTCCACTCAAATCTTCTTTCCACCAAATCCATATCCTGTGAGAGAGAGTTGAGTGTTGGAGAGACTATCATTTGAAGCACAAGAGCAAGGAGTTCATTATCAACACACCATTTATTACTTCTCGGAGAGTGGTGTCTCCTAGATTGGCTAGGTGTCACTTGGGAGCCTCCGACAAGATTGTAGAGTTGAACCAAGGAGTTTGTAAGGGCAAGGAGATCGCCTACTTCGTGAAGATCTACCGCTAGTGAGGCAAGTCCTTCGTGGGCGATGACCATGGTGGGATAGACAAGGTTGCTTCTTCGTGGACCCTTCTTGGGTGGAGCCCTCCGTGGACTCACGCAACCGTTACCCTTCGTGGGTTGAAGTCTCCATCAACGTGGATGTACAATAGCACCACCTATCGAAACCATGGCTCAAAAATCACCGTGTCTCCAAATTGCATTTGAAATCTCCAAACCCTTCCCTTTACATTCTTGCAAGTTGCATGCTTTATTTTCCGCTGCTCATATACTCTTTGCATGCTTGCTTGAATTGTGTTAAGATTGCTTGACTTGTGCTAAGTTTGCTAAAATCTACCAAAGACTAAAATTGGGAAAAGGCATAGCTTTTATTTGGTCAAGTAGTCTAATCAACCCCCCTCTAGACATACTTCAAGATCCTACAGACCCAGGCACCTCTGAAGCTAGGGAAGACAATGACAAGCCACGACACGACTTCTACCTCTTGAGCACTGCGTTGGATTTCCCCGAAGAGGAGAGGATGATGCAGTAAAGTAGCATAAGTATTTCCCTCAATTTTTGAGAACCAAGGTATCAATCCAGTAGGAGATCACGCATGAGTCCCTCGTACCTGCACAAAACGATAGCTACTCGCAACCAACGCGATTAGGGGTTGTCAATCCCTTCACGGTCACTTACGAGGGGAGATCTGATAGAGATGATAAATAATATTTTTGGTATTTTTGATATAGAGATGCAAAGTGAAAAGTAAAAGGCAAAGTAAAAACAAAGCAAGTATTAAAGTAATGGAGATTGATATGATGAGCATAGACCTGGGGGCCATAGGTTTCACTAGTGGCTTCTCTCAAGAGCATAAGTATTCTACGGTGGGTGAACAAATTACTGTTGAGCAATTGATAGTATTGAGCATAGTTATGAGTATATCTAGGTATGATCATGTGTATAGGCATCACGTCCAAGACAAGTAAACCGAAACGATTCTGCATCTACTACTATTACTCCACTCATCGACCGCTATCCAGCATGCATCTAGAGTATAAAGTTAAAAACAGAGTAACACCTTAAGCAAGATGACATGATGTAGAGGGATAAATTCATGCAATATGATAAAAACCCCATCTTGTTATCCTCGATGGAAACAATACAATACGTGCCTTGCTGCCCCTTCTGTCACTGGGTAAGGACACCAGAAGATTGAACCCAAAGCTAAGCACTCTTGCCATTGCAAGAACTACCAATCTAGTTGGCCAAACCAAACGGATAATTCGAAGAGACTTGCAAAGATAACTCAATCATACATAAAAGAATTCAGAGAAGATTCAAATATTATTCATAGATAAGCTGGATCATAAACCCATAATTCATCGGTCTGAACAAACACACCGCAAAATGAAGATTACATCGAATAGATCTCCACAAGAGAGAGGGAGAACATTGTATTGAGATCCAAAAAGAGAGAAGAAGCCATCTAGCTACTAACTATGGACCCGAAGGTCTGAGGTAAACTACTCACACTTCATCGGAGAGGCTATGGTGTTGATGTAGAAGCCCTCCATGGTGGACGCCCCCTCCGGCGGAGCTCCGAAATAGGCCCCAAGATGGGATCTCATGGATACAGAAGGTTGCGGCGGTGGAATTAGGTTTTTGCCTCCTTATTTGATCTGTTGGGGGTATGTAGGTATATATAGGAGGAAGGAGTACTTCGGTGGAGTAACAGGGGGCCCACGAGGTAGGGGGCGCGCCCAGGGGGGAGGGCGCGCCCCCCACCCTCGTGACCGCCTCAGTTGTTCCTTGGAGCAGGGACTAAGTCTCCTGGATCACGTTCGGTGAGAAAATCACGTTCCGGAAGGTTTCATTCTGTTTGGACTCCGTTTGATATTATGTTTCTTCAAAACAGGGAAATAGGCAAAGAACAACAATTCTGGGCTGGACCTCCGGTTAATAGGTTAGTCCCAATAATAATATAAAAGTGGGAAATAATGCCCAATATAGTCCAAAACAGTAGATAAAGTAGCATGGAGCAATCAAAAATTATAGATACGTTGGAGACGTATCAGGCCCCAAGGAAGATCACTGTCTGCAGTTTCCTAATTTCATTCCACCATGAGCTAGAAAGCATAAAGACCTGCCTACAATATCCTAATTTTATTCCACCATGAGCTTGAAAGCACGAAGACCTGCCTGCAGTATCATAATTCCATTCCGCCATGAGGTGGAAAGCATGTCAGCTAACCTAACAGGGCTTCAACCGCAATTACCTTGATTACCTATGCTCGAAACAAGTCCACCAAAGACAAAAGGAAGGAGTTGGCCTCTACTCCACCACTACATCCCCCAGACCAATTCTATGTATCACAATATAAAGATTATCATGAGACTGCTCTCGCAGAACTACTCTCCCACTCACTATAAAGATACCCATATATACAAATTCTAGAAAACTCAATAAAACATATCACACACAAACCAATAGGGCACGGCGTGCCGCGGCGCACTACCTACTAGTTACATCCACTAGGCATCAAAGTTTGCCACTATGACAATAAAGCACAAGCAAAAAGCAGATTACATACATTGGGCATCAAAGATCGCCACTAGTGCAAATAAACACGCCGACAAAATAATAGACAAAACCGACATCACTTCAATAGAGTTCAAGAAAGGTTAGCCCTGCTGGGGAGCTGCAGCGCAAGTAGCTAAGCAAGCTAATGAGACTACGCTTGTTTAACACTTATATCCTCCTCACTCTGAAAGATAAACAAGCAAACAGAGCAGGAATTAAGCTCACGAAGACCTAGGGCACTTTTAAGGAAGCCCATCATTGGAATATACAAGCCAAGTTCTATAATGAAAAATTCCACTAGTATATGAAAGTGACAACATATGGGACTCTCTCTATCATGAAGATCACGGTGCTACTTTGAAGCACAAGCGTGGTAAAAGGATAGTAACATTGTCCCTTCTCTCTTTTTCTCTCATTTTTTATTGGGCCTTTTCTCTTTTTTTATGGCCTCTTTTTTTTATATTTCGTCTGGAGTCTCATCCCGACTTATGGGGAAATCATAGTCTCCATCATCCTTTCCTCACTGGGACAATGCTCTAATAATGATGATCATCACACTTTTATTTTTCTTACAACTCAACAATTACAACTCGATACTTAGAACAAAATATGACTCTATATGAATGCCTCCGGCAGTGTACCGGGATATGCAATGAATCAAGAGCGACATGTATGAAAATTATGAAGGTGGCCTTGCCACAAATACAATGTCAACTACATGTTCATGTAAAAAGCAATATGACAAAAGTAATATGTGTCATATGAACGGACCGGTGGAAAGTTGCATGTCAATATATCTCGGAATGGCCATGGAAATTCCATGATAGGTAGGTATGGTGGCTGTTTTGAGGAAGGTATATGGTGGGTGTATAATACCGGTGAAAAGTGCGCAGTATTAGAGAGGCTAGCAATGGTGGAAGGGTAAAAGGGTGCGGATAATCCATGGACTCAGCATTAATCAAAAGAACTCATGCACTTGTTGCAAAAATTTAGAAGTCATCGAAAACCAAAGCACTACATGCATGCTCCTAGGGGGATAGATTGGTAGGAAAAGACCATCGCTCGTCCCCGACCGCCACTCATACGGAAGACAATCAATAAATAAAATTGTGCTCCAACTTCATCACAAAGCGGTTCACCATACATGCATGCTACGGGAATCATAAACTTCAACACAAGCATTATTTAAATTCATAATCACCCCAACTAGCATTAATTTGATATTATCACCTCCATATCTCAAAACAATTATCAAGCATCAAACTTATCTTAGTATTCAACGTACTCAAAAGAAAGTTTCACATATCTTGAATACCAAGTATATTAACATTTAAGCAAATTACCATGCTATTAACGACTTTCAAAATAATCTAAGTGAAGCATGAGAGATCAATAGTTTCTTTAAAAAAAATCCACCACCGTGCTCTAAAAGATCTAAGTGAAGCACTAGAGCAAAAATTATCACGCTCAAAAGATATAAGTGAAGCACTTATGAGCAAAACTATCAAGCTCAAAAGATATAAGTGAAGCATATAGAGTATTCTAGAAAATTCCAATTTATGTATGGATCTCTCAAAAGGTGTGTACAGCAAGTATGATTGTGGTAAACTAACAAGCAAAGATGCAAATAATACAAGACGCTCCAAGCAAAACACATAACATGTGGTGAATAAAAATATAGCTCCAAGTAAATTACCGATGGAAGTAGACGAAAGAGGGGATGCCTTCCGGGGCATCCCCAAGCTTTGAATTTTTGGTGTCCTTGGATTATCTTGGGGGTGCCATCGGCATCCCCAAGCTTAGGCTCTTGCCACTCCTTGTTCCATAATCCATCAAAAGAATTCACCCAAAACTTGAAAACTTCACAACACAAAACTCAATAGAAATCTCGTGAGCTCCGTTAGTGAAAGAAAACAAAAGACTACTTTAAGGTACTGTAATGAACTCATTCTTTATTTATATTTGTGTTAAACCTACTGTATTCCAACTTCCTTATGGTTTATAAACTAATTTATTAGCCATAGATGCATTGAAATAAGCAAACAACACACGAAAAACAGAATCTGTCAAAAACAGAACAGTCTGTAGCAATCTGTAACTAACGCAAACTTCTGGAACTCTAAAAATCCTACCAAAATAGGAGGTACTGGAAAATTTGTCTATTGATCAGCAGCAAAAAGAATCAATGCAAAATCACGTTTCTGTGATTTATTGAATTGTTTCTCGTGAGCGCAAAGTTTCTGTTTTTCAGCAGAATCAAATCAACCATCATCATAGTTTATCCTATAGGTTCTACTTGGCACAAACACTAAACAAAAGATAAAAACACATCTAAACAGAAAGTAGAAACAAAATTTAACACTAAACTGGAACAAAAACAAAGAACATAAAGAAAATTGGGTTGCCTCCCAACTAGCGCTATCGTTTAACGCCCCTAGCTAGGCATAGAATTTCAATGATGCTCACATGAAAGACAAGAATTGAAGCACAAAGAGAGCATCATAAAACATGTGACAAACACACTTAAGTCTAGCATACTTCCTATGCATAGGCATCTCGTAAGCAAACAAATTATCAAGGGAAGCAAAAACTAGCATATGCGAGGTAGAACAAAGAGATGATAGCAATCTCAACATGACGAGAGGTAATTTAGTAAGATGAAAATTTCTACAACCATATTTTCCTCTCTCATAATAATTACATGTAGGATCATAGGCAAATTCAACAATATAGCTATCACAAAACATATTCTTAACACGATCCACATGTATGCAAAGTTGACACTCTTCCAAAATAGTGGGATTAGCATTAACTAAAGTCATGACCTCTCCAAACCCACTTTTCTCAAAAAATTCATAAGATTGAACATTCTCCAAATATGTGGGATCTAAAGTTGACACTCTTCCGAACCCACTTTCAATATTGCAAACACTATTATCAATCTCATATTCATCATGGGGCTTAAATAAATTTTCAAGAACATAAGAAGAATCACCCCAATCATGATCATTGCAACAAGTAGTAAACATAGCAAAACTAGCATCCCCAAGCTTAGGGTTTTGCATATTATTAGCACAATTGACATCAAGAGAATTTATATTAAAATTATTGCAATCAAGGTTTTCATCGAAGGAACTACCAAGTATGGGTGCAATAGCAACGATCTCATGTTTAACATAAGGAACTATAGCAAATTCATCTTCATAAATATTGGCATCATGGCCACAAGGATAGTAAGCATCATGTTCATCAAGGGATATTTTAATCAAATCATCAGAATCATCATTATCTATAGATTCATGCATATCATTATTTTCTTCCAAAGCAACGGTCATTCTTTTAATAAATTCTTGGACATAGACATTATGAGCAAGGTTTTCATTGCAATATTTAAGTATGACGGAATTTTCAGATTTGTTGAGAGTAAAATCATACTTTTCAATCAAAGAAGCAACTTCATGAGCACCCTTAAAAACGACAAATTCTTCAATTTGTTCGATGTCATAGTAACTATAAACACCCTTTGCATAAGAAGATAAGATTTCATTATCATTGAACTCACATAGGTAGGGAATGTGTTTTTAGGGTTCTTAGAGCAACAAGTAAAATCACACATTTCACAAAGATTCCAAGCATAGCATAGCAAACTATTTATATGATACCGTAAGAGTCTCCCTTTTTCAGATAAACGATGACGCACAAAATGAGCATGCTCATCTAAAGATTTCCCATCAACTAGGCTAGTTGGGGTTTCAGCACGAGCACATAAGGATCGAAGATGATCCAAGTAGAACACTTTAAGTGGATCCATATTAATAGATTTTTAGCAAGCAAAGATGCAAGCATATAGAAGGCACAAGGAAACAAAAACAAAGATACATACGGGAAGAAGGCGAACGGAAAAGAGAGGGCGAATAAAACGGCAAGGGTGAAGTGGGGGAGAGGAAAATGAGAGGCAAATAATGTAATGCGAGAGATAGGGATTGTGATGGGTACTTGGTATGGTTGACTTTTGCGCAAACTCCCCGACAACGGCGCCAGTAATTCTTCTTGCTACCTCTTGAGCACTGCGTTGGATTTCCCCGAAGAGGAGAGGATGATGCAGTAAAGTAGCGTAAGTATTTCCCTTAGTTTTTGAGAACCAAGTTATCAATCCAGTAGGAGATCACGCACGAGTCCCTCGTACCTACACAAAACGATAGCTACTCACAACCAACGCGATTAGGGGCTGTCAATCCCTTCACGGTCACTTACGAGGGTGAGATCTGATAGAGATGATAAATAATATTTTTGGTATTTTTGATATATAGATGCAAAGTGAAAAGTAAAAGGCAAAGTAAAAACAAAGCAAGTATTAAAGTAATGGAGGTTGATATGATGAGCATAGACCCGGGGGCCATAGGTTTCACTAGTGGCTTCTCTCAAGAGCATAAGTATTCTGCGGTGGATGAACAAATTACTGTTGAGCAATTGATAGAATTGAGCATAGTTATGAGTATATCTAGGTATGATCATGTGTATAGGCATCACGTCCGAGACAAGTAAACCAAAACGATTTTGCATCTACTACTATTACTCCACTCATCGACCGCTATCCAGCATGCATCTAGAGTATAAAGTTAAAAACAGAGTAACGCCTTAAGCAAGATGACATGATGTAGAGGGATAAATTCATGCAATATGATAAAAACCCCATCTTGTTATTCTCGATGGAAACAATACAATACGTGCCTTGCTGCCCCTTCTGTCACTGGGTAAGGACACCACAAGATTGAACCCAAAGCTAAGCACTTCTCCCATTGCAAGAACTACCAATCTAGTTGGCCAAACCAAACGAATAATTCGAAGAGACTTGCAAAGATAACTCAATCATACATAAAAGAATTCAGATAAGATTCAAATATTATTCATAGATAAGCTGGATCATAAACCAACAATTCATCGTTCTCAACAAACACACCGCAAAAAGAAGATTACATCGAATAGATCTCCACAAGAGAGGGGGAGAACATTGTATTGAGATCCAAAAAGAGAGAAGAAGCCATCTAGCTACTAACTATGGACCCGAAGGTCTGAGGTAAACTACTCACACTTCATCGGAGAGGCTATGGTGTTGATGTAGAAGCCCTCCATGGTGGATGCCCCCTCCAGCGGAGCTCCGGAACAGGCCCCAAGATGGGATCTCGTGGATACAGAAGGTTGCGGCAATGGAATTAGGTTTTTGCCTCCTTATTTGATCTGTCGGGGGTATGTAGGTATATATAGGAGGAAGGAGTACTTCGGTGGAGTAACAGGGGGCCCACGAGGTAGGGGGGCGCGCCCAGGGGGGAGGGCGCGCCCCCACCCTCATGACCGGCTCGGTTGTTCCTTGGAGCAGGGTCCAAGTCTCCTGGATTACGTTCGGTGAGAAAATCACGTTCCCGAAGGTTTAATTCCGTTTGGACTCCGTTTGATATTCTGTTTCTTCGAAACACTGAAATAGGCAAAAACAGCAATTCTGGGCTGGGCCTCCGGTTAATAGGTTAGTCCCAAAAATAATATAAAAGTGGAAAATAAAGCCCAATATAGTCCAAAACAGTAGATAAAGTAGCATGGAGCAATCATAAATTATAGATACGTTGGAGACGTATCAACGACAAGCACAAGCATCGAAACAATACCGAGGACACGACTGTCAACGCCGGATTCAGTGGCTCCAAATCCGGTCAACGGAAGAAGCCATTCAAAGGAAACAAAGATGGTCCATCCAGTTTGGACAAATTACTCGATCGGCCTTGCCAGATTCATGGCACCCCCGATAAACTTGCCAATCATACCAACAGAAATTGTTGGGTCTTCAAACAAGCCGGCAAGCTCAACACTGAAAACTAGGGGAAAAGGCCACCCAGCGAGGACGACGATGAAGAGCCTCACCCACTGAACACAGGGGGACAGAAGCAATTCCCCCCAAGGTCAAAACAGTGAATATGATCTATGTCACCCACATCCCCAAACAAGAGCTCACGCGCATTAAGGGACATCTATGCCGTAGAGCCGGTTGCCCCAAAATTCAACCCATGGTCGGCTTGCCCGATCACCTTCGATCGAAAGGACTACCCGACCAGTATCCATCATGGAGGATCGGCAGCTTTGGTCCTCGACCCAATCATCGACGGATTCCATCTTACACGAGTCCTCATGGACGATGGCAATAGCCTTAACCTGCTCTACCAGGACACCGTCCGCAAAATGGGTATTGATCCGTCAAGAACCAAGCCCACTAAAACTACCTTTGAAGGAGTGATACCTGGCGTAGAGGCCCGTTGCTCGGGCTCAATAACATTGGAAGTTGTCTTTAGCTCGCCTGACAACTTCTGCAGTGAAGACTTGATCTTCGATATCGTACCCTTCCGAAGTGGCTATCACACACTGCTCGGACGGACCGCTTTTGCTCAATTCAACACGGTGCTGCACTATGCTTATTTAAAACTCAAGATGCCCGATCCACGTGGCATCATAATGGTCAACGAAAACACGGAATGCTCCCTCCGTACCAAGGAGCACACTATGGCTCTCGCTGCCGAAGTACAGAGTGGCACCCTCAAGCCGCACACCTGATTGTCCATCAAGCTACCAGACTTTGCTAAGAAAGTTCGGTTAGCCTCGCAAGCTGACAGCTCGGTACTTTCGGAGTTAGACTAGCAGTTTCGCCTCCGTTGATCACCGCGTTCAACCGCGGAATTCGTACCGCGCATACGTCATTACACACTCAAAATCCCTTGGGCATCAACGGAGGCACGATACGAACATGTCTATAGTATGGTTTGACCCTATATGACCTTCTACCTTTCTTCGACCATTTTTGTCTTCTATAACAGGTGCATTCGAGCCCATACATCCTACAGACTTGCAAGGACTCACTTCGAGCCCGGTTTCATGCGGGAGACAGAAGACCGTTCCCCTTTAAGGAAACCCCTCCCCCTCTACAAGGCGAAAGCAGCGCAGACGTGCGGCAGGACATCCAAAGGACTCTTCGGACCAACCCTTATTTAAAGGACCTCTACTGAGCTTTTCTCCTTATTATTATACCCCCTGTCATGTAAAATGATTTTGGCACTTATGGTACCCTCTGTAAGATTACGTCTTAACTTATCAATCAGATCCTAGTAGGGACAACTTTTCGGTATGAACTTTATTCATAAAATTGTACTCTGTCTATCCAGTTGTCTCACATACGACGACACCCATTGCCAGGGGCTCAATACAGCCACACATGTGCTGTTAAAAGCCCGAGCAACTTTCTAGCACACTTCAACGTCCCGAGCTTGGCATTATATGCATCTGCTCCGAATCATGTCTTTGGTAAATAGTTGGGTTGCCCGGCTCCTGTGTTTGCTATCTTACGTTCCGTTTGTTCGGCTAGGGTAGCAAAGGGAGAACTAATACGATTGTGTTTCCGGGTCGTCCAGTCAAGCATCATAGTAGAGAAAGACGAAAACTGACTGTCATGATGAGGCGAGAGCTGGTCAGCCACTTGGTGACTTACTAAATCTTTAGCGATTTTTTCCGTATTAAAGGAAGGACTATTTTTCCAGTCATATACGTAACACATCCGCATTCGGGTAGTGACATACATACTAGGGACTATTTTATAGCCCCATTATCAAACTCCTATGGCTAAGTGAGAGCTGTAAAGCGATATAGTCTGATTGCCTGGTTCGCCGCACTGACACTTCCATTATGGACCAAGACGTTGGGTCAAGAGTGCTCATGTGCTATTCCGAACACGCTTGTAGCATCTACGTGGGGGTCGAAGCTGACGACTGGAAAAATCTCAGGCATACAAATATGGCCGCAAAGGAGGAAAGTAACTTTAGATAATGGCATAAATATATTACAAAGCCTTAATATCTATAATACACAAGACCGAGTCATCTGGAGTCATTCTTTCAAATGTAATGTCCTTTGAGCATTGGCCCTCTATCAAGCGGGCACCCTCTAGGACGTCGTTTAAATAATGCTCAGGCGTGCGATGAAGCTTGCCTTCGGGGGGACCCTCAACCGCGAAAACAGTGGATTTCATCTTGGCCCAGTGCACCTTGACATGGGCGAACGCCCTTTGTGCACCTTCTATGCACACCGACCGTTTGATGGCATCAATTCGAGGCACGATGTCGATAAGTCTCTGCACTAGGCCAAAATAGCTGCTTGGAGCAGGTTCGACCGGCCACAGCCGGAGTATGAACTCCTTCATGGCCAATCCAGACATCGGATGCAACTCGGCCCACTGCACCATCTGGTCGTTCAGCAGCGTCGAACGCTCCTGTGTCGCATATTGCGACCAGAATAGCTTCTCCATCGCATGCTCCTCTTGGGCCCGGTAGAATTGCACCGCGTCATCAGCACTCTTCGGTAGATCTGCAAAGGAGTCTGGAGAACTCCATAGTCGATTCAGTAAGGCATACCTCTGATCGCCAAACTTAGACTGTAAAAGAAAGGGCTTACCAACCGCTATCTGTCCGGCCTGTCGAAGCTCCTCGCGAGCCGCTCGGGATTCAGACCTTGCCTCTTGGGCGTCTTGAAGGGCCTTGGCAAGTTCGTCTGCCTTTGCTTTATTCCCCTCCTCGAGGAACTCACACTTGCGAGTTGCGTCCTAGAGCTCTTGCTCAATCTTGGATACGCACTCCTCGAACTAGCACCGGATGGCCTGCTCCTCCTTCAAATTGGCAGCCGCTTTCTTAGCGGCCGCATCGCTCACCCTTGCCTACTCCTTTGCACGGGCAAGGTCGCTCCTGAGGGTCTCGACCTCAACAGCGCCATCTGCAATCATGCATATAGTAGTGCATGAGCTTCACTTAAGTATTTGCACACTAATTCAATGGAATATGGAGCACTTGAAACATACATTGCGCTTCGTCGAGCCGCTTGTTAATCCAGATATTGTTCTCATCAACCAGCTGCAGTTTCCGCTTCAGTTTGGAAACTTCGGCGGCCTGAGCGGTCGCTGCTAACAGTGAAGCCTGATGTTTATCAAAAAAGGCTAAGTATGTTATTTACTGCGGATACCTATGGACCCTCTATTCGCCCTCCTTCATTGGCCAAACAGAGTCTCAGGGGCTACTATCTATATATAGACAGATTTTTATGGAAAGCGGCTAAACGAAATTACATCGCATACCTCGAAGCCTGTTAGTAGGCTCGTGAAGGCTTCATCCAGTCCGCTCTTAGCAGACTGAACTTTTTCAACCACCGTACCCATTAAGGTACGGTGCTCCTCCAAGACGGATGCACCTTGCAGTGCATCCATCAGCTTGTGTGGCGCCTCTGTATTGGTAGAGGTCGCCACGCCCCATCCCGTAGAGGGGGCTGCTGATCCGATTCCGGGACCGTATATGTCTCCGGAACAGTATCCGGCTCAGGGTCGGATGACCCAGGACCCCTATGACCGGTCTCCATGGGGGTTGCACCCCCATGTTCTTGATAGTCTCCGGTGCCACATTAGTCCTCTCCTGCACTTCTCCGAAGCCCGGATAAATCCTTTGGGATGACACCTCGGGATTGTCCGCCCTAGGAGGTGAGGAAGCTTGTGGAGGCATCTCGCTCTCCATCTTCTCTGGCGAAAGATCCCCCGATGACGACGATTCTTGAGGAATGTCGTGAGTTGGACCAAAATATGAAATTGGATATTGTTCTTATAATCTATAAAAAAGATTAGATGAGTACAAGGCATCTGAAGGTACTCACGATTCGGCAAGGGGCTTGGTGCAGGGCGGTGCTTGGGAACTGCCTCGGTGCCCGAACCCGAGTCATCAAAGAGGGATACCCTTCCCCTCTTGGACACACCCTCTTTCGTATCTATGGAGCCCGCTCTCTTTTTCCCCTGGGAAGGAGGGTTCTCTACTTCCTCCTCCTCCTCCTCCTCGTCCTCGTCTCTGTCTTCATCGCTAGAGGAAGGAGCTTCGGTTACTCTGGACACGATGCCCGAAGTCTCTTCGGGATGGAGGTCTCCTTGGGCTTCCTTGGTTTTCTTCTTCTTCTTGTCCTTCTTTGCCGGCGCTTGATAGGGTGCCGGGACCAGCATCTTCATTAACAGAGGATCGGCTGGGTTTTCGGGGAGAGGGGCTGGACACTTAATCCACTCAGCTTTTTTTATCAAGTCCTGTTCAGGAGATGGAATTTTCAGGACCCCTGTGAGGGAGTCCTGGACTAAGGGGTCCTCGGACAGCCGGACTATATACATGGGCCGGACTTTTGGGCTATGAAGATACAAGATAGAAGACTTCTTCCCGTGTCCGGATGGGACTCTCATTGGCGTGGAAGGCAAGCTTGGCGATGGATATGTAGATTCCTTTCTCTGTAACCGACTTTGTACAACCCTAGCCCCCTCCGGTGTCTATATAAATGTCACGCCCAATATGTGATCCTATCCTAAAGGAACTCGAAGGTCCGACCAATGATAGAAGCGCATAATGGAGACGCTTTTGCAAGGTGGATATCATTACATCGTACCATTACATAATAGTTGAGGATACATACAAGAGGCATACAATGCCACACGAATACAACATCATGATACATAAGAGCAACATCCGACTATGGATGAAACACAAATAGAAACTTAAACGACATCCACCCCGCTAGCCCAGACTGCTGACCTGGAACCTATCCCTTGATTGAAGAAGAAGCAGAATAAGAACTCCAAAACAAGCAAACATCGCTCTCGCGTCATGATCCTCGCATAACCTGTACCTGCAACTGTTGTTGTAGTAATCTGTGAGCCATGAGGACTCAGCAACCTCATTACCATGGGTATCAAGACTAGCAAAGCTTAATGGGTAAAGGAATGGATAAGTGGTGAGGTTTCAGCAGCGTCTAAGCGTATATGGTGGCTAACATACACAAATAAGAGCGAGAAGAGAAGCAAATGGAACAGTCGAGAAGCTAGAAGTGATCAAGAAGTGATCCTGAAACTACTTATGTTCATACATAACCCAAAACCGTGTTCACTTCCCGGACTCCACCGAAAAGAGACCATCACGGCTACGCACACGGTTGATGCGTTTTAATTCGAATCTGGTGTCAAGTTCTCTACAACCAGATATTAACAAATTCCTATCTGCCACATAACCGCGGGCGCGGCTCTCGAAAGTTTATACCCTGCAGGGGTGTCCCAACTTAGCCCATCACAAGCTCTCATGGTCAACGAAGGATATTCCTTCTCCTAGGAAGACCCGATCAGTCTCGGAATCTCGGTTTACAAGACATTTCGACAATGGTAAAACAAGACCAGCAAAGCCGCCCGATGTGCCGACAAATCCTGATAGGAGCTACACATATCTCGTTCTCAGGGCACACCGGATGAGACATCCTACGAGTAAAACCAGCCCTCAAGTTTCCCCGAGGTGGCCCCGCAATCTACTCGGTTCGGACCAACACCTGAAGGAGCACTG
>NC_041391.1:595361654-595364344 GCF_002162155.2 Triticum dicoccoides
AGATGACCCTCAGGCTTCGGAAACCCCAGGGAAAAAGGCTTAGGTAGGCAAATGGTAAAACCAATGTTGTGCCTTGCTGGAGGAGTTTTATTCAAAGCGAACTGTCAAGGGGGTCCCATAAATCACCCAACCGCGTAGGGAACACAAAATCAAGGAACATAACACCGGTATGACGGAAACTAATGCGACAAGAGTGGAACAAAACACCAGGCATAAGGCCGAGCCTTCCACCCTTTACCAAGTATATAGATGCATTAATTAAATAAGAGATATTGTGATATCCCAACATAATCCTGTCCATCATGGATCAATCTTCAACTTCACCTGCAACTGACAGCTCTATAAGAGGGGCTGAGCAAAGCGATAACATAGCCAAGCCACGGTTTTCTAAGAAGGGTGAAAAGGTTAGAGGCTAACATGGCAATTTGGGAGGCTTGGTAAACAAGTGATAGGTAGCGCACCATAGCAATATAACGTAGCAACTAGCATAGCAATGATAGTAGTGAGATCCAGGGTAGCGGCCATCTTGCCTGAAATCCCGCTAGGAAGAAGAACGAGTCCATGAAGAAGATGAAGCCATGAAGACGAACCAAGCGTAGACGAACAAATCCTCACGATCGCAACAGAATAGGAACTAACGAGAATGAGCACAACCGGAAAGAAGCAAACACATGGTAAACACACAACACATAAACATGGCATGATGCACAACCAAGAATGATGCATGACAAGACAATATGATACTACTCATGGCAAGAGCTGATGCAAAGAAGAGCAACACATCAAAGCAAGTTTAAATGAGGCCGGGAACAACATATAACAATTCTGGCAAGTCCTCATATGCAAATTTCGAAATTGGTCCAGATCTGACTAAACCTTATGTTCAAGTTGTTAAACAACAAGTTAAAATGCACCAAGATGATCTATACAAAATTCTAGTCAAGTTACATATAAAGTTCATTTAGTTCGGAGCTACGGCCTAGAAGATATGAGCAAAACAAGTTAAACATGGCATTGATGAAAAAGGCATTCAAACATCAAGCAAACACATTCAAAACATGGATGCAAAAAGGTAACATGAAACTATATGCAAAATTACGCAAGTTTCATATAGAGCACACTCCAAACGAAGCAACAGCGCAACACATACACTCCAAACAAGATATAACAACAATCTGCCCAAAACAGCAACTAGGCATGTTGCAAGCATCATAACCGCATGCTACAACACCTCAACACGAAAACAAAAGGCATGGTGTGATGTGCAGGTAAAGGATGACAAAACATGAGCACTGAGCTATCTCCAGAAATCACTAGAATATGCTCAAAAGGACATGGCAAGTATGGAAATAATAACAGTTTCAGACTTAGCAAAAATCACTGGACATGGCAGAAATAACATCAGGTTGCAACGTTTAGAGCTAGCAAAATACAAGGTATAACAAGTTATCATGGCAAACTTAAGCATGGAATGCTAGTACTAAAAGCACTTACCAATACTTCCTTACTGAACTTATTCCAAAGATCAATAGAAAAGATGGTATGATCCATGCAAACATGGCAAGTGATATGACAGATTCAGAATAACAGTACATGGCAGGAACAACGATAAGTAGGCATGTTGGTGAGCTTGTACCACTCTCCATAGAGCATTTCATGGCATGTGAAGTCAACTAACAGTACGATGACATATTTATGAAGCTAAGCATAGCAGGAACAAGTTCATAGGGTGCATGGAGCACTAAAAAAGCTCAAGGCAAAACTGAACTTAATGTTAACAGGCTGACATCAACATTATTTAGCAATTTTGGATCAAGTTAACAACAATCTACAACAAGCCATAATTGCAACCAAGGGCATGTATGGATAGAGCATAACATGTATAACAAGACATCCTTAGTGAACATCTCCAGATTATGCATAGAATTTCTTGTAGAAGCAGGTTTACACAACAATAATATAGTAGTTTCAGCCTAGCAAAATAGTAACAACAAGTACCCAACTCCATGAGCTTGATGCACTCACTACAAGACTAAAAAAATAAATGGATTGCACCACTGTAAATATGGCATGATGTAGCTCAAAACTTATGTAGACATCAAGCTCATAGGATGCACACACAAAATGCAATGAAAAAGACAAAACAACAAGTTATAACAGTTTCAGCAGGTTAACATCATATAGCACTCTTGCAATGATGATTAGGGCATCAAGATGGACTCAAACAAGCATGTCAAAACGGAACAAAATGAATAGCATCTCACAATGAACATTTTGATATATAATATGCATGAAATGAAGCTACATACATGGAGATATGAGGCAATGAATAGGGGAATAAAATGTTACAGAAAAAGGACTCGGAGGAAAATCAAGGTCAACGTCACAGAACGGATCTAGGGTTCTTCGTGGGTGCGCGAACCGAGGCGGCCCGAGTTTGCCAGAGAACACGCCGTAGAGGGAGAGGACGGCGGCCGGAGGTCGGGGACGGAGGGGGTCGGTCGAATCCAGCGGATCCAGTGGAGCAGGGGTGGCACCGGCCGGAGGGAGGCGCGGCGCGGCGACCGGAGGCGGCGACGCCAGGCGAAGCTGACGGCGGCGGCGGGCGGAGGAGCGGTCGGCGGCGGAGGTCGGCGCTGGCAGGAGGCGTGAGGTGGTCGGCGCAGGGCGATGCGGCGGCGAGCGCTTCG
>NC_041391.1:595364815-595366101 GCF_002162155.2 Triticum dicoccoides
GGCGCAAGCGGCGGTGAAGCGCGGGCCGAGCGGGCCGGCCTCGGGCCCCGCGGGCCGCGGCGACGCATGGGTCGGGCGGCGGTGATGTGGCGGTGCGGGAGTGGTTGAGGTGGTGGGGGAGCTGATGTGGCGGCGTGCCACTAGTCGGAGCGACGTGGCTGGCGGCGGTGGCCAAATCCGACGGCGGGCGGACATGTCCGGCGGGCAAGAGTGAGGTTTGATCTAGGGTTTGCTGAAATTTCGGGGGGAGAGGCCTTTTTATAGGTAGATGGAGTTAGGAGAGTCCAAATGGGGAGCGGTTTTCGCCCACACGATCGTGATCGAACAGCGGAGAGCATGGATGGGGTTTAGATGGGCTAGGTGGGCTAATTGAAAGGGTGCTGGGATGCAAGCGAAAAGGGGGTTTCAGGCTACGTGGTTAACCGTTGGGGCATCAAACGACCTCCAAATGGAACAAAATTTGACGGGCGGTCTACCGGTGATATACCAAGGCCATTCGGCAAACCTCGGTCCATTCTGAGAACGTTTTTATCCCGCTCACGAAACAAGGTCTGAGAGGGGCGACGGGTGCGTGCGAGTGTGGTTGGGCTCAGAACAGACAATGGAGAGAACCGGAGGAACCCGAACTGATGCAAGTTTTGAAAAACATGCATATGAAATGCAGATGATGACATGGCAAAATGCAACACGCAAGCAAATGACATGGCAACAACGACGAATAGCTGGAAGACACCTGACGCATCGGATCTGGGGCGTTACAATAAACCAGAGGGTTTAGGCTTCTAGGGTTTAGCCACAAAAAAAAGACACATCCGTGACATTTTGGGCCGAACGAATTTTTTTTCTATCATACATATGACACTTCTATGATGATAATTGTGACAAAACCCGGTATCATCATAGATGTGGTGGGCTCCTACTTCTGTGACAAAAAATCATGATAGAAAATGGGCTTTTTGTCCTGGGCGGGCCGGAGACGCAGCTGCATGACATTCTTTGGGCCGTCCATGACGGAAAAAACCATGGTAGAAGCGAGGGGGAGGAAAATTTCGGGGAGTTGCCGGTTACGGTGGGGGGTCGGGGGCCGAGCGATGCGTGTTTCTCTCGTACACGTGCGAGGCGTTGTCTCTAACCGAACCTGAGCGAGGCGTTGGGCTCTAACTGAACACGAGTGATTGCACTGCAGGCTATGCGTTACTGAACCCGAGCGATCGATCGATGGCTGTTAACTGAACCCGATGGAGGGATTCCTTCGCTACTGCTGCTAACTGAAGCTGATCGATTGG
>NC_041391.1:595366397-595460794 GCF_002162155.2 Triticum dicoccoides
ATAGACGGTAGAGGGGTGCCCGTGGAGGGGTGGTTGAACAGGACCCCGTGGTGTGGAGGGCTGGATGAACAGTAGACGATGGAGGGGTGCCCGTGGAGGGGTGGTTGAACAAGACCCCGTCGTGTGGAGGGCTGGATGAACAGTAGATGGTGGAGGGCTGGATGAACAGTAGACGGTGGAGGGGTGGTTGAACAGTAGCCGGTGGAGTAGCGCGCGGTGGAGGCTGGATGAATAGGAGCCCATGGAGGCTGGAGGAGGTCGACCGTAGCCCGTGGAGGCTGGAGGAGGTCGACGGTGGAGATGACCAATATCCCGTGGACTCCCATTTTGCGATACGCCACACCCCTCCCGATGAACAGGACCCCCGTTTCGACCGTAGCGCTCCAACACAAGTCTGTTTCATCCGTTTTGTGGTACGCCACACCCCTCTCGATCAACAGGACCCCCGTTTCGACCCTAGGAGGTTCGTTTCGTCCGTTTTACGGTACGCCACACCGCTCCCGATCAACAGGACCCCCGTTTCGACCATAGGAGGTCCGTTTCCTCCATTTTGCGGTACGCCACACCCCTCCTGATCAATAGGACCCCTGTTTCGACCGTAGGAGGTGCGTTTCCTCCGTTTTGCGGTACGCCAGGCCCCTCCCAATCAACAGGATCCCGTTTCAAACGTGGCCAGTCGAACATAGGGCCGTTTCCTCCGTTGTGTGGTACGCCAGGCCTTGTTTCCATCGCCTGTTCCGTCCAAGCCCTCCCGATGAACACGACTACTCATTCCGTTCCGACCCAGCCAGTTGGCTCCCCATGAACACGACGACGACGCTGTTTCTACGTTCCGACCCAGCCATGTACGTATGCGCGAGTAGGCGTTCGAGACCCTGCTCGTATGTACGTACGTGGCCGTATTTTCTTTCTTGCACCCTCGCCACTGTACCTACATGTACATGCTACGCGCGCGTCTCTACTACGATACGTGCGCGCCTCTACTACGACACGTGCGCACCTCTACATCGACCAGTATGTACGTACACGTTCGCGACCAGAATGACAACGCTACATACACTTCGACTAGGTGGGCCCCGAGTGTCAGGCACTTCCTTGCCTGCGAAGATGTAGCTGATGGGTCCCAGCAGTCAGGGGGGCGAATCGTTTTTTTGCCCGGACGCACTTCCTTGCGTGCGAAGATGTAGCTGGTGGGTCCCAGCAGTCAGGGGGCAAATCGTTTTTTTTGCCCGGATGCACTTCCTTGCGTGTGAAGGTGTCGCTGGTGGGTCCCAGCAGTTAGGGGGGAAAATCATTTTGTTTTTTTTGCCCGGACGCACTTCCTTGCATGCGAAGATGTAGCTGGTGGGTCCCAGCAGTTAGGGGGAAATGTTTTTTTTCACGAAATATAGTGGCCCGTCCGGTGGGTCCTAGCTGTCAGGTGGAGGAATCATTATTTTTCGTGTAATAAGGAGGCACTTCCTTGCTGCCGCCGTGGACCCAGTTGTCAGCCTCTCCACATACAGTCCACGTCCGATGGAAGTCGTTCCTTGACCACGTTGACCATGTTGATCACGCCGCGCCGAGAGCACCAGGGTAGTGGATGACGGCGAGGCCTAGGAAGGGGACGACGGGGACCGGGGGAAGACGCGACAGTGGAAGCCCCCGCGAAGAGGTGTACGAGGGTTCACTGGTTCGGCAGTGGCGTGAGGCTGCCGTTGCCGCAGGGCCCGGCCAGCGGTGGGAATAGTAGGGGGCGGTGAGGCCTCCGCGGTAGCACAGCCGGCCACGGGAGGCAGGAGCATGCAGCACGACCGACACTGCTTTGGGCGGCTAGAGCAAGAAGACCAGAGGTTGAAGAAGCACTACGGCTGTTGGATGGACATCGTACGGTCACTGGAGCTAGAATCGTTCATATGGACTAAAGTTGACAAAGGCCCCTGTCGCAGTCAACTTAGTAGGCCCACAAGTCAGCCTCCCACCATGGTGGGTCCCAGCTAGCAGGGGGAGTATTTATTTTTTGTGCATAATAAGGAGGCACTTCCGGTGGGTCCGAGCTGACAGTGCGGGGAACCTTTTTTTCGCGAAATATGCTGGCCTGTCCGGTGGGTCCCAGCAGTCAGGGGGGATACATTTTTTTCGCGAAATAAGGTGGCCCATTTGATGGGTCCCTGCTGTCAGTTGGAGGAATAATTATTTTGCGTGTAATAAGGAGGCACTTCCTTGCGGCCGCCTGGACCCAATTGTCAGCCTCTCCACGTATAGTACTCTTCCGATGGAAGTCGGTCGTTGACCACGTCGCGCCAAGAGCACCAGGGCGGTGGTCTGGACGACGGCGAGGCCTCGGAAGGGGACAACGCGGAGCCGGGGAAGACGCAGCAGTGGTAGCCCACGCGGGGAGGAGTACGAGGGTTCACTGGTTCGGCTGCGGTGTGAGGCTGCCGTCGCCGTATAATAACAGGGGGTGTGGGTTAGTAGAGGGATGGCCTGGCCAGCGGTGGGAGTAGTACGGGGCGGTGAGGCCTCCGCGGCATCACAGCTGGCCACGGGAGGCAGGAGCACGCGACATGACCGGCGCTGCTTTGGGCGGCTGGAGCAAGAAGACCAGAGGTTGAAGAAGCACTACGGCCGTTGGATGGACATCATACGATCACTACAGCTAGAATCGTTTATATTGACTAAGTTGACAAAGCCCTTGGTACGCATCAACTTAGTAGGCCCACAGCTCGGATTTGGCAGAGAACATATAGCCCATTTGCGATTTGTAAGAATATACAACCCATTTTTCAATTCTAATGGAATTTACTACAGCCCATTTATAGTTTGTTAAAAGTACAACCCAACTTCTAGCTAGGACAATGATTAATAATTTCAAACAACCACTCAAAACAGAATTCAAAAAAAAAAAATCCCACATTTTGATGGGATCCGGAACATTTTTATCTGAAATTTCTAGTCAGGTTAAATATAATTTCAAAATAAAGTTGTATCACGTTAAAATCCAACGAATATTGCGCGCGCAACAAGTAATGAAATTAAAATTTCCAAATTCTAAAAATAATATATTTTCAAACTAATTACGTGTTTGGTGCATAGTAATTGCCCAGTTATTATAATTACATCCCATTTATTATTTCTTAAAGTCCATTTTCTTGTTAATCCTAATGCATACCTCCTAGGAAACTTTGCAGCCCAGTGGGGCGGATAACAAGTTGACCCGGATATTGTGTACAACTGTCGGCCCAGTTGCATTGCTGATGTTGAAAAAAGGCCTGTGTAGTACAGTACAACCTAACATGGTTACTCAGCCCACATTCAGCAACGCCGGAAAGGACCAAACGAGGCTTCTGTACAACTTTTTGAAGTCACCGAGCTCAATTAATAACTTAAGAAAAAAGTTAGATTACAGTACCTAATTAAAAGCTGTCACGAGCAAATAAATAATTCAACGGGTTCCACTTGTGCGTGTGCATGCGCGCGCGCGCGCGTGTGTGTGTGTGTGTGAGAGAGAGAGAGAGACCCATCGGTCGATGCTCGTAAATACATCTTTCAGCCATATGCATTGCTGATGCTTAGTAAAAACTTATATAGTTGACACAATCATATAGAACATCATAGCACACTGAACTTGCATACAAAAATTTCACGCAGGCGGCACAATCAGGATGGAAGCAGTGGATCGCTACGGGAAGGGCTATGTTGAAACCAACGAAGTCGTACATAATGGTTCATCGTCTTTATAAATGACAGGGAAATATCTTGAATGTTGTGCAAACAAAAAAGACAGACAACACAATAAGTTCTGCTAGCACATTAAGTTGACGCACAACCCTTTCTAAAAAAAAGTTCAGGTACAAAATTAGAATAGGTCACAATCAAATGTACTGGCATATCAGTGCTTCAAACCCATAGCTCGGATTTAACTAGTACTATCTGACAAGATTCAGTTGTTACCTCAAATTAGAGCACATCCAGGCAGCCAGCCCTGCCTCTTCTCCCAAACAAGCAGTGGCCTCCGCCACGCGATGGAGTAGGCCTTGTGCCATCCACCATTCCGAGCGACACGGGGAAAGTCTGACATTGACTCCTGTAATGGACGTCGTCGATGGACCCTGGCACCAGTGGCGGCGGCAGGACTTCGATTGATGGATTGACCACTTCTTCGACATGCACGAACACTCGATACAGGTACATCCCTAATGTGGTCCGCGGCGGCCTTGGTGGCGACGAATAGTACAACCCCGATTCCTGCAGCGGTATCTCAACACCAATCACCTTCGGTATGGTGGACGGCTTCTTCATCCATGCCATAACAGTCAGAGCCCAGCTGTCTGGAGGAACAAACATACTTACGAGCTCACCTCCAAGGTTGTTGATAAGCTCGTTCATGGACTCGCTGTTCCAAGCACGTCGAGGCATGCCGTGGAAGGTAAGCTTTGTTAAAAACTCAAGCTCAGAGGGCACCGAGCCCCATCCTGGGTGCCACAGATCAAAGCTCACCAGCGCGCCATCATAGAACAAACGCCGGGAAGATTCGAACACACGACTACAGTCAAAAGTTATCCGGAACCTGACAAAGAAATCAGCCGGTGGCGGACAGACTTCGACGAGCAAGTCACTTATTTGGATGCCGTGTGCAATGCCAAGAGCTTTGACAAGGTCGTCCGGCTAGACGGGAGGCCAGTCGCCGTTGATGGTTACCATCAGCACTTTGCCGGCAAACTGGTCGTCAAGCGCCGCCATGCCACTGTTGAGCGATAGCACGCAGCGACCGAAGGTAGGACGGACCTCAAGATCTCCGGCTCGGAGATCCGCATTGACCGGCGACATGATAGTGTGCTTGAGTACAGGGAGTACAGGAGGGGGATTTGGGGGAACTGGAGTAGGAATCGAGATTCCAGAGGTGGGGGAGGGGCGGGAGACAGGGGATGAAAAGGTAGCATGAATTTCGAGCATGCGCCAATATGCTCTCGGCGCGCAAGCGCACGAAAATACCGGTGGCGCCCACATGTCGGCCTAAGAGTCCTTATTCTTTCTTTTTTGGAGAGCCCGACCTTTTTTTCAGGATCTTTTGAGAGCCCGGCCCAAGAGTCATAATTGACATGTTTGGCATTGCGTTACTACTCGGCCCATATTCAACAACACCTCACTGGCCCAAGCAAGTGTACATCATCGAAAAGGCAGTGAGCTCAAATTATATAACTTGAAAAGGAGATATACTCTGAACACTAGAGAATGGTGATGCCCTCATTTAGCCCACCAGTAGTTTGAGACAATAAACAGTTCGAAACAATGATATATACAACATTCAAACACTGACTAGTGACTACTACTGACATAAACAGCAAGACATGATAGTTCATAAGAAGTCTTGCTACACCACCAAAAATACCCATCTGCAGCTCTCAGACTTTCGTGATCCAGACGAGAATGACATTCTAAACAGAAGCAACTATTACATAGAAAGAGTGACATAGACGAGGATGACCAAATGACAAGGAATATGCATAACAAAAGAAAGAATTACCCATCCAGAACCAGCAGCAAAGACAACAAAGTCATTCGAAGAGATGATCCAACACCATCAAAATTTGCAGCCCCGCTTCAGCGACCAGTGATCCGGAGACACCAGTACTCCACCCTTTCGATGCAACAGCCCAGTTACCTATCAACCTGAAGGCTTGAACCACATCACTGCCTGTCGTAATTGAGACATCCAAGGATCAAAGTTAATCTGGATGCCTTTGTCATTCTCACCTTGTTTTGGCTGCAGGCTGTATCTATGACAATCAGGGGAGTTTGCTCCCGAACTCCTAGAGCTCGCCGTGTAGACACAATTTTCCATAGCAAATAGAGCCTCTCTGCCATCAAGGTCCTTGCCAACGATGATCTCCTGGTTAATCGGATAATTGAGTCCGAGAAACAGAGAGTGTGAACCAAGGCTGTTTACCCGCCTCCAACTAAAAAATCCTAAAGGCCCCAACAAGCTGGTATCCTGCTCATAGACATAACAACCACTGTCCGGATACTCACGTATTACACGGTGCTTGTATAGAGTGGGGTTTTTGCAATATAACTTTTCCGGCTCATGTGTCCGAATGATCATCAGTCTTTTGCCGTCGTCTGATCGAGCGAGGAACCAGTTGTGCTTCCCTGTTTTTGGCAAAGGTGGTTGTCACAGCCCTAGAATATTGTTTGTAAATAGTTGCATCTTCATCCAGGCATCATATTTAAATTTCTGAAACTTGAACTGAGGAATTTTGGAAGCCCCAAAAACTTAAATAAAAGAGGGGCAAAGAACCCTGGTAAATGCATTCAATGTTTTCAAAATGGCCTTAAATAATGTTGGTTATATTTTGGCAAGGGTTTTGCACCAAACCAAAAATAATGAACATTTTTGAGGAATATTTTGAGCACTGAATTTAAATCATTACTTTATTTGCATTTGGAACTATATTCATAACTTGTATAGAATATATTTCCAAATACCCTGAAACATTTTATGTGCTTTTGGAAAAGTCCATTAAGCAGCATAAATATTTTCAGAGGAGTTTTTGGCATTGTTTGAATTATTTTTAAATTCAAAACAGTGGCAAAACAGATTAAATAAAAGAAAACAGAACTGAAATAGAAATAAAAGAGAGAGAGAGAAGGAAGTTACCTGGCCTCACCCGTGCAGCCCACCAGAGCCGGCCCAGCTCCTGTGCTGGTCCAGCACTGTGCGGCCCAGCCCACCGCAGTCGCCACCGTCTTCAACCTCCTGCCAGTAGGCAGGAGGGCGTGTGCCCGACGCGCGCGCGCACGCGCCGGCCACCTCATGCTTGCCGCTTGCTCCTGGACGTCGCTAGGTGCGCCACGCCACCCCCTCGGACCCCTCTCACTCTTCCTCGAGGCCCCGCCCCTCTGCTCCCTCTCTCCCGCCCGAACCCGAACGCAGCCATCGCCGCCGACTAGAACCACCGCGGCCACCGCCTCCCCCTCGCCTCTCCGACGCGCCCCCGAGCTCCGCCGTGACGTCCCCGTCCCTACCACGAAGCCACAAGACGCCGGACGCCCTGGAGCGCCATCACCGACGCCATCTTCTTCCTCTGCACCGACGGCCGTCGTCGCTTGATTCGCCGCCCACAGAGCGTCCCCGGCCTCGCCCTCGCGCTCGTTGGACTCGCGGTGAGCCGCTGAACCGTTCCCCTCTTCTTCCCATGCCGTTTGGCCGCTCTAGCCATTGCTTCCGCCGGACCCGAGAGCTCGCCGCCGTCGTGCCTCGTCACCGTCGTGGCCAGAGCCACCGTGGCTCAAAGCCGGGCACACCACCGTGCTCCAAACCTCACTAGGAGCACGTAGAACCCACCAACTTCCCCTCCCGAGCACCACAACGCCAAACCCGCAGGTGCCCGAACTCCGGCCGCCGCCTTGGAGCTCGCCGCCGTCGACTCAGGCCACCCCAGCTCCTCCCGTTCGCTCCATTAGATGCGCTGCTTTGCCAGCTAGCCGTAGCCGCAAACCACGAGTAAAACGGTGCCCTGTAGCGCGAACCCGACGTGGCGCCGCCGCGATCTGAGGTTGCCGGCGGTTAAACGCCGGCAGCTGACGTGGCGCTGATTTAGTTAGCACTAATGACCACGCTAAACACCCCCATAGCCACTGACAGTGGGCCCCACCCCTGGTCAAACCCCAGTCAGCGCTGGGTTTGACCGGGATTAGCTCCTGTGTCACTGACGTGTGGCCCCCACATGTCAGGTTTGACCTGGGGCGCCCAGTTGACCCTGCTGACGTCACTGTGACGTGGTGCTGACGCCATAATTCATTTCTGGATTTATTATTATTCAGGAAATTTCAGAAAATAGCTAAAACTTCAATAAATCATAGAAATTCAACCGTAACTCCAAATTAAATAATTTATATATGAAAAATTATCAGAAAAATTCAAGGAATCCATCTGTACCATTTTCATGCATGTTAGAACAACTTATAGCTGCTGTTTAGCACAAATCAATTAAATGGCATTTGAATAATCACATATGGAGTTTGAATTTGAATCTTGTATTCAAACCAACTTCATTTAATCTATTGCTAGTTGCATTAGCCCAAAACACATTCATTTTGCCATGTCATGATCATGCATCATATTGTGCATTGCATTGATTGTGTTCCCTTCTGTGTTGCCGGTATTTGTCCCCTCTCGATAGACGTGATACCGATGATGTGATCGTTGACACTGATGAAGACTCAATGCTATCTTCAGAAGTGCCAGGCAAGCAAAACCCCCTTGTTCATTCCGATACAATCCCACTCTCTCGCTCCTGCTCTCTTTTACTGCATTAGGACAACAACGATTCATCTGTTACTTGCTGCGGTAGCTGAACCCCTTTATCCTTTGCATGACCTGTCATTCCACAGTAAATAGATGAAACCCACTAGCATGGGTAGGAGTTGTTTGAGCCCTGTTGTGCCTACTCATTCTTGCTTGTTTGTCATGCCTGCTATTGCTTAGAGTTGAGTCAGGTCTGATTCATCGGGGATGAATCAGAGGCGTGTGAACATGTCCTACTGTGTGTGAGCTAAGTGTGTGAACACGTTTTGGTAAAGGTAGCGGTGAGAGGCCATGTAGGAGTACATGGTGGGTTGTCTCATTGCAGCCGTCCTCAGGAACTGAGTTCTGTGTTTGTGATCCATGATTCAGCTACTACCACGCATTGGGCCCGAAACCAATGGACCCTCTCGGCTTCTTAATCACCCTTGTCCTCTGTCCAGGAGTTGCAAGTAGTTTCTGGTGTTTGTAGTATGCTGGAGGCCGTGCGCAGCGCTGACCGTAGGGGTGGGCTGTGATGCGGTAGGCACGTGGCACGGTGCACCGGGCGCCCGTTTGGTGTCTCGGGAACCCTGTTCACATCGTTTGGGGCTGTGAGCGAAACTCCGGCCGGATCTCCTCATGGATGGAACCCGAATAGGCGATAAACCTGGACTAGAGACTTGAGTGTTTAGGCAGGCCGTGGCCGACACCCCCGTTGGGCTTCCGCTTGAAGGTTGCCGAGTACATGTCGTGTAAACGGCGGTAAGTGGTGAGAGCGTGTGTGAAGAAGTACACCCCTGCAGGGTTAATATGATCTATTCGAATAGCCGTGTCCGCGGAAAAGGACTTCTGGGTTGCTTATATCAGTTCATAGACAAGTGAAAGTGGATACTCTAAAATACGCAAGATAAGCGTGAGTGCTATGGATGGCGTTCTCGTAGGGAGACGGGAGCGGATCCATAGTGGTGTATTGATATGGTGAATATGTGGACTCGTGTGCGCCACCTCAAAAGAGTCGCTTGCAGTCATAGTTTAGGATAGCCACTGAGTCAAAGCTGGCTTGCTGCAGTTAAACCCCACCACCCCTTTGTTGATAATGATGCATATGTAGTTAGTTCTGATGTAAGTCTTGCTGGGTACATTTGTACTCACGTTTGCCTATTTTATGTTTTGCAGAGAGACTTCGGTCTCACTAGTAGTTTCGTGTGGACTTCGACGTTTAGCTTGTTACCTCAGCTACGATCTTGTGCCCTCGGCAGGATCTGGTAGATAGTCAGGCTTCTCAGCCTTTTTCATTTTTAGTTGTCTGTACTCAGACATGATAGCTTCCGCTTGTGCTTTGATTTGTATGCTCTGAATGTTGGGTCGTGAGACCCCTGTTTGTAATATCTCGCTCCTCGGAGCCTATTGAATAAATACTTGAGTCGTAGAGTCATGTTGTGATGCCATGTTGTGTTTGCACATATCGAGCATATTGTGTGTATGTTATTGAAATGCTTGGTATGTGTGGGATCTGACCATCTAGTTGTTTATCTTTAGTAGCCTCTCTTACGGGGAAATGTCCCCTAGTGTTTCCACCGAGTCATGGTAGCTTGCTACTGCTCCGGAACACTTAGGCTGGCCGGCATGTGTCCTTTTTCGTTCCTGTGTCTGTCCCTTCGGGGAAATGTCACGCGATGAATACCGGAGTCCTGTTAGCCCGCTACAGCCCGGTTTACCGGAGTCCTGCTAGCCCAGTGCTACAGCCTGGATTCACTCGCTGATGACCGACACGTTCGATGCTGGGTCATGGATGCCTGTCCCTGTAAGTCTGAGCCACTTTGGGTTTATGACTAGCCATGTCAGCCCGGGCTCCTTATCATGTGGATGCTAGCGACACTGTCATATACGTGTGCCAAAAGGCGCAAACGGTCCCGGGCAAAGGTAAGGCGACACCCATGGGAATACCGTGCGTGAGGCCGCAAAGTGATATGAGGTGTTACACTCTAGATCGATGTGGCATTGAGTCGGGGTCCTGACAGCGTTGGTATTAGAGCTTGACTGCCTGTAGGATTACCAAGCCAAACTGGTCGAAGTTGAGTCTAGAAATTCTTTAGTTATATAAGGGAATTGATTGTGGGATGGAACGTAAGGCTCTTTTTACTCCTTATACCTCATGGCCTTCTGATCTGAGTCATCATCTTCTCTTCTACGGGGATTAAGAACTAGGCTATCTCTTCTTTCTATTAGGATCACGTGTTACTAATCAGTGGATTTATAAGATTGTTGGATTTAAGTCTCAGTTCAGTTCCTACTACTTCCGTATGTTAATTGTTGATCTCGAAACCTTGATATTGTGCTTCTGAGTGGTTATGCCACCATTTTTGTGAATGTCTCAAATCTTTTCTGAGCATTTACAGCCGTTATGCTGTCCGAGTCATCCCAGGTTTCTAAGTAGTCTGATGCATTTGCAAATCCTTTCCCTCTGGTTTCGATGTTCCTTTATGCCAGCTCAATCACACTAATTGTTGAGTTGAGGTATTCTACTGCCTCGACCTTTATGTTGGAGTTATTATTATGACCCTAGGTGTCTCAGGGGATCATCTAGTGGTTTAGCCATGATTTGTGTTCCCAGTGTGATGATTCTGGCCATCATTCTCGAAAGCATCCCGTGATGCTACTTAGTAATAGGTATTCTGTTCCTGGGTTCTTGAACCCGAGATTCACTCTACCTACTTCATGTTGATAGTAATTGCTAGTGCCTTTAGGATATTAGTAACCTTTGCGATAGTCCTTGAAGTTCGTGGTATCTTCTTCTTCCAAATACCATGAACTACCTATGGCAGAAGTTCCTCGTTGAACTGAAATATCACAGCAGGATTATTCTTGATGAGTTCTCCATTATATATTGTGGCTCTGCCAGTTCTACCTTTCTGCATGGGTTATCCGGAAGAAATATGTTGAACTTCGCTCGACATACTAATCTATGCATCCACAACTCAGAAAATTATATGTTCCTTTGAGTTGTCCCTCTTTAGTTGTCTACTGACCTTCGTCTATCAATTGATAGTCAAGGGTATGCATGCATTCATTTATCGATGCCTATTACCTTGTGGTCCGTCAAGCCATTCTGTCCTGAATGACTTGGAGAAACAAACTCCAGTACCTCATCCATATCTAGGATTGGGTCAAAGTAGTTGTATTCCGCAGATCAAATGCCAATCCAGCTTTTGGTTCTGTTCTACTTTGGAGTATTACCCCCTTTATGTCAGAATTGTCATGAGAACTGCACCAACTCTCATGAATTTTGACGTAGTGATACTTCTCACCATCACTAGTCATTCCTCGGCCCTCGTGTTGATGCAACCGGAATACCGACAAATGAATTGTGATGTGTGAAATCAATACTCCTAGCAACCTTGTTGCTTAGTAGTTAATGGACAATAATTTCATTCTTAGCGTGTTGGTTTTGAATCATCATTCTAAGGTTGATCATGCTACCTAGTCCTTGTTCTCGGTGCACATTTCGATTGATGAGTTAGGATTATTTCAAATCCTTGCCCTATTGATCATATCATCTTGCCTCAAAAGTAAGATTGTTCTCGAGCTTAGTAACATACCGGTGGTTCATGATATTCCAAATTTCTTCTCGGAAGTATCACCAGGTTGTCGCCTGACCGCTATGTTGATCTCGTGATCAAGTTGGGTTCTTGTGAACCACCTTCTCTCCAAAAATCGGTGTTAGATATCCCTGAGCTAGTTTGTTAAGCTAGACAACAACTTGGAGAGTTGGAAGATAAAAGCTTGCCTGACTTAGTTCGTTCCAAAGGGATATTCTTGTGTAGGGTGTGCTGAAGAAAGATGATATCTTCATCGATTGGTCCTTGTGATCAGTTGCTGGACCTATTGTCTTATCAATCCTTTGATTTGAGTGTGGGCTATCGTCAAATCAAATCAGTACCAACGATGCTCGTAATGTTGTCTTATTCGTGGTTGATCCCTCGAGCATGCACCATTACATCTTTGGTCTGACCAATGCTATCACCGTGTTCACTTAACTATGGAATTCCTTTTAAAGGAAACCTAGATGAATTGTTGTTGAGCCCATTGGCAACATCCTTATCTCCTCCATGATGTTGTTGAACATTAAGCTAGTGTTGGAAACTTTTGAAAGCATTTTCTTCATGCTAGCTCATGAAGGATTTGTTTGATGAAAGGAGTGACTTCCTCTTATACACGTGCATTTGGTGAAAGTTGCCGCCGTGAATTTGAGAAAGATTGTTTTGTTTCCTTTGGAATCATCCCAAATCAGTCATGCACACGTGCGAAGTATTCTGTAGTCTGGAGACTTGCAACCTTCATTCTATATGTGTCCCTAGCACACTAAGCCACTGATTGACTTGTTCAAGGAAAAGAAGTCTATGCTTGGGATCTAATCCATGGACTTGCGTAAAGACTTCGATATCCTCGATGATGGTTCTCCACCTGAACTCGGTAGTGTTTTATTATAAGACTACCACGTGGTCATGTTTGTCTGGGACAGCGTGTTCACATGTTTGTAGCAGAACCAGCTCATGTTTTGGAGCTTACTATCGTAGTTCATTCCCCGAGAATCTCGCAGCGTTGTCTCATCGAATTGTGTTGCAAACTGTCATTTTTCTTTCTAGACTTGATGAGTCTGGGATATCCTGACACCAACCAGATCTGAATCTCAGGCAGATGTGATGGTTGGAACATTTCCCAAGAATTATAATATTGGTCTCTCAATAACCGGCAAGGTGGATGTCGTGGCCAACACACCCATCCGGTAGACCTATTATTATAGTATCTTGTTTGAGGAAGTTGGCCACCTCCCCATACGGATTTCGTAGGATTACTCCCTAGTTGCCCCTATGGATTTCTGTGTTCCGAAGTCCGACCTTTTTACTTGATGTTCTAGATATCAAACCATATCTATGGGTGGATTACGCTAACACATCAAGGAGAACATTAGAAGCGGAGTGCTAAATGTCTCTCGGTCGATCATCCAGATTTTATTTGCTTGGCCTCGCTAAGGTGAAATCTGAGAAAGTGTTATCCTCCTTCGCATCTGCATCGTCCATCGCTATTCATCATGGTAGTATGTTGTGTTGTCACCGGACCCTTGACACGGATGTTGGTAAAACCTTGATGATTATGGAATTGCTCAAGTTCTTGAGAGCACGCGCAAGTGCTAGGTTTGATCGTCGGCACTAACTGTATAGCGCTCTCAGTTTCCTCGGTTATGCTATAACCATTTCAATAGTGGGATAACTCTCTATTGTTAAGCCTCTCCCCAGTTACTAGAATCATTCCCATCATTTGCATTTTGTTCCCAGTTTGCACCGCCAATGTGTCATTCTACCATGGGTCTCTTCCATTTCCGGTGATAAGCAAATTCATCCATTGCGTTGTCTTCAACAAGGTAATCCACATCATCCAAGTCCGAGTATGCCATTCTACTGACCCCCTCCAAACGATCGCTTGAGAATTGCCTTAGGCTGGTATAAAGGTTTTCAATGATCTCCGAATCAAAGGTAATTCTTTTTGCCACTTAAGGGGATATTTCTACGAGTCACCTTCCCTAAGGTGCATCATTATGGTATCATGGCAACTCAACTCCTCGCTACGTTGACAACCGTTCACCACCTTCCTAGGTGTGGAATCGTTGTCTACCTAGTAAACCCTCGTCATCTGCTTCACTCCATTCCTATGGATGTGTGCTTCGCCTCTTAGCTCGAGAGATGTTGCTATGTCTCATTCCGTGAGTTAATCCTGAGTTGTTCGACCTTCGAGAAGAACCATTCTTTTAGGGTCTTTCCTTTCCTCTCGTTGTCATGTTAGTTGGAGTTCTCAGAGCAAGACTTCGAGACAAAGATGGTGATCGAATCAACGCTTTGATAAAGTGCACCCTGGATCGTGAAGATTGTGCTAGTTTGCGTTTCCCCTTCACCCTACCCTACACTTGAATCTCGGGACGAGATTTTTGTTTAGTGGGGGTGAGTTGTCACAGCCCTAGAATATTGTTTGTAAATAGTTGCATCTTCATCCAGGCATCATATTTAAATTTCTGAAACTTGAACTGAGGAATTTTGGAAGCCTCAAAAACATAAATAAAAGAGGGGCAAAGAACCCGGTAAATGCATTCAATGTTTTCAAAATGGCCTTAAATAATGTTGGTTATATTTTGGCAAGGGTTTTGCACCAAACCAAAAATAATGAACATTTTTGAGGAATATTTTGAGCACTGAATTTAAATCATTACTTTATTTGCATTTGGAACTATATTCATAACTTGTATAGAATATATTTCCAAATACCCTGAAACATTTTATGTGCTTTTGGAAAAGTCCATTAAGCAGCATAAATATTTTCAGAGGAGTTTTTGGCATTGTTTGAATTATTTTTAAATTCAAAACAGTGGCAAAACAAATTAAATAAAAGAAAACAGAACTGAAATAGAAATAAAAGAGAGAGAGAGAAGGAAGTTACCTGGCCTCACCCGTGCAGCCCACCAGAGCCGGCCCAGCTCCTGTGCTGGTCCAGCACTGTGCGGCCCAGCCCACCGCAGTCGCCACCGTCTTCAACCTCCTGCCAGTAGGCAGGAGGGCGTGTGCCCGACGCGCGCGCGCACGCGCCGGCCACCTCATGCTTGCCGCTTGCTCCTGGACGTCGCTAGGTGCGCCACGCCACCCCCTCGGACCCCTCTCACTCTTCCTCGAGGCCCCGCCCCTCTGCTCCCTCTCTCCCGCCTGAACCCGAACGCAGCCATCGCCGCCGACTAGAACCACCGCGGCCACCGCCTCCCCCTCGCCTCTCCGACGCGCCCCCGAGCTCCGCCGTGACGTCCCCGTCCCTACCACGAAGCCACAAGACGCCGGACGCCCTGGAGCGCCGTCACCGACGCCATCTTCTTCCTCTGCACCGACGGCCGTCGTCGCTTGATTCGCCGCCCACAGAGCGTCCCCGGCCTCGCCCTCGCGCTCGTTGGACTCGCGGTGAGCCGCTGAACCGTTCCCCTCTTCTTCCCATGCCGTTTGGCCGCTCTAGCCATTGCTTCCGCCGGACCTGAGAGCTCGCCGCCGTCGTGCCTCGTCACCGTCGTGGCCAGAGCCACCGTGGCTCAAAGCCGGGCACACCATCGTGCTCCAAACCTCAATAGGAGCACGTAGAACCCACCAGCTTCCCCTCCCGAGCACCACAACGCCAAACCCGCAGGTGCCCGAATTCCGGCCGCCGCCTTGGAGCTCGCCGCCATCGACTCAGGCCACCCCAGCTCCTCCCGTTCGCTCCATTAGATGCGCTGCTTTGCCAGCTAGCCGTAGCCGCAAACCACGAGTAAAACGGTGCCCTGTAGCGCGAACCCGACGCGGACGCCGCCGCGATCTGAGGTTGCCGGCGGTTAAACGCCGGCAGCTGACGTGGCGCTGATTTAGTTAGCACTAATGACCACTCTAAACACCCCCACAGCCACTGACAGTGGGCCCCACCCCTGGTCAAACCCCAGTCAGCGCTGGGTTTGACCGGGATTAGCTCCTGTGTCACTGACGTGTGGCCCCCACATGTCAGGTTTGACCTGGGGTGCCCAGTTGACCCTGCTGACGTCACTGTGACGTGGTGCTGACGCCATAATTCATTTCTGGATTTATTATTATTCAGGAAATTTCAGAAAATAGCTAAAACTTCAATAAATCATAGAAATTCAACCGTAACTCCAAATTGAATAATTTATATATGAAAAATTATCAGAAAAATTCAAGGAATCCATCTGTACCATTTTCATGCATGTTAGAACAACTTATAGCTGCTGTTTAGGACAAATCAATTAAATGGCATTTGAATAATCACACATGGAGTTTGAATTTGAATCTTGTATTCAAACCAACTTCATTTAATCTGTTGCTAGTTGCATTAGCCCAAAACACATTCATTTTGCCATGTCATGATCATGCATCATATTGTGCATTGCATTGATTGTGTTCCCTTCTGTGTTGCCGGTATTTGTCCCCTCTCGATAGACGTGATACCGATGATGTGATCGTTGACACTGATGAAGACTCAATGCTATCTTCAGAAGTGCCAGGCAAGCAAAACCCCCTTGTTCATTCCGATACAATCCCACTCTCTCGCTCCTGCTCTCTTTTACTGCATTAGGACAATAACGATTCATCTGTTACTTGTTGCGGTAGCTGAACCCCTTTATCCTTTGCATGACCTGTCATTCCACAGTAAATAGATGAAACCCACTAGCATGGGTAGGAGTTGTTTGAGCCCTGTTGTGCCTACTCATTCTTGCTTGTTTGTCATGCCTGCTACTGCTTAGAGTTGAGTCAGGTCTGATTCATCGGGGATGAATCAGAGGCGTGTGAACATGTCCTACTGTGTGTGAGCTAAGTGTGTGAACACGTTTTGGTAAAGGTAGCGGTGAGAGGCCATGTAGGAGTACATGGTGGGTTGTCTCATTGCAGCCGTCCTCAGGAACTGAGTTCTGTGTTTGTGATCCATGATTCAGCTACTACCACGCATTGGGCCCGAAACCAATGGACCCTCTCGGCTTCTTAATCACCCTTGTCCTCTGTCCAGGAGTTGCAAGTAGTTTCTGGTGTTTGTAGTATGCTGGAGGCCGTGCGCAGCGCTGACCGTAGGGGTGGGCTGTGATGCGGTAGGCACGTGGCACGGTGCACCGGGCGCCCGTTTGGTGTCTCGGGAACCCTGTTCACATTGTTTGGGGCTGTGAGCGAAACTCCGGCCGGATCTCCTCATGGATGGAACCCGAATAGGCGATAAACCTGGACTAGAGACTTGAGTGTTTAGGCAGGCCGTGGCCGACACCCCCGTTGGGCTTCCGCTTGAAGGTTGCCGAGTACATGTCGTGTAAACGGCGGTAAGTGGTGAGAGCGTGTGTGAAGAAGTACACCCCTGCAGGGTTAATATGATCTATTCGAATAGCCGTGTCCGCGGAAAAGGACTTCTGGGTTGCTTATATCAGTTCATAGACAAGTGAAAGTGGATACTCTAAAATAGGCAAGATAAGCGTGAGTGCTATGGATGGCGTTCTCGTAGGGA
This sequence comes from Triticum dicoccoides, assembly GCF_002162155.2. Lineage (NCBI taxonomy): Eukaryota > Viridiplantae > Streptophyta > Magnoliopsida > Poales > Poaceae > Triticum > Triticum dicoccoides. The sequence continues at coordinate 595,383,730 of NC_041391.1, forward strand.
GACGGGAGCGGATCCATAGTGGTGTATTGATATGGTGAATATGTGGACTCGTGTGCGCCACCTCAAAAGAGTCGCTTGCAGTCGTAGTTTAGGATAGCCACCGAGTCAAAGCTGGCTTGCTACAGTTAAACCCCACCACCCCTTTGTTGATAATGATGCATATGTAGTTAGTTCTGATGTAAGTCTTGCTGGGTACATTTGTACTCACGTTTGCCTATTTTATGTTTTGCAGAGAGACTTCGGTCTCACTAGTAGTTTCGCGTGGACTTCAACGTTTAGCTTGTTACCTCAGCTACGATCTTGTGCCCTCGGCAGGATCTGGTAGATAGTCAGGCTTCTCAGCCTTTTTCATTTTTAGTTGTCTGTACTCAGACATGATAGCTTCCGCTTGTGCTTTGATTTGTATGCTCTGAATGTTGGGTCGTGAGACCCCTGTTTGTAATATCTCGCTCCTCGGAGCCTATTGAATAAATACTTGAGTCGTAGAGTCATGTTGTGATGCCATGTTGTGTTTGCACATATCGAGCATATTGTGTGTATGTTATTGAAATGCTTGGTATGTGTGGGATCTGACCATCTAGTTGTTTATCTTTAGTAGCCTCTCTTACGGGGAAATGTCTCCTAGTGTTTCCACCGAGTCATGGTAGCTTGCTACTGCTCCGGAACACTTAGGCTGGCCGGCATGTGTCCTTCTTCGTTCCTGTGTCTGTCCCTTCGGGGAAATGTCACGCGATGAATACCGGAGTCCTGTTAGCCCGCTACAGCCCGGTTTACCGGAGTCCTGCTAGCCCAGTGCTACAGCCTGGATTCACTCGCTGATGACCGACACGTTCGATGCTGGGTCATGGATGCCTGTCCCTGTAAGTCTGAGCCACTTTGGGTTTACGACTAGCCATGTCAGCCCGGGCTCCTTATCATGTGGATGCTAGCGACACTGTCATATACGTGTGCCAAAAGGCGCAAATGGTCCCGGGCAAAGGTAAGGCGACACCCATGGGAATACCGTGCGTGAGGCCGCAAAGTGATATGAGGTGTTACACGCTAGATCGATGTGGCATTGAGTCGGGGTCCTGACAGTGGTGAAATTACAAAGGGCAGTAACTATAGGGACACTGCATCATATCAAAAAGGACAAGCATTGTTAATGTAAGATCATCATTGTTCAAAGTATGAGTAGGATAATGCAAGAAACAGCATTGATATGTCCCTGTTGGAACTGGGAGGAAAATACAGGGAAATGTATATTGTGTTCGAAAATATAGATGTGCCATGCATGGTTATACTCATGTTATCTCGCAATCGATTCTTCACAGGAAACTACCATGTCATGCATGTTATGTAATCATGTTCTGTCCTCACAAACAAATTCTTCAAGGTAACTAACAGAACATGCATTGTTATATACTCGTGTTCTGTGGGCAAAATTTTTGTGAGGATATTATTCTAGCTATTGATTGCTGAAGGGTGAATATAGGTATGTACACATGGTAAGCATTGCAGGATTTCACTACTTCCAAATATAGAGTTCTCCATATGCACATTTACTTCCCTAATGTATGGTTAGATGAAACCAACAGTGTGGTGCATGTTTCTACATCATGAAAATGAGGAAACTAACATGGCCATTGATACACACTCATATTTAGTAGTAGTATATAGATTACTGTAAAATAAGGATAATATCCATATATTCCTAAGCGTTTGATTATTCAGGGTACAAATTGGCTGTAATGACATGGTCACAATCGCATGAATTAACTCATTCCAAATATAGCTGATTTACGACATCTCTAATATATTGCCATAGTTCTACTCAAATTCTGCTCAAACAGGGATATGCCAATCATCACAAAAAGTTCAAATTGTGTCATGGCGTCATCATTAACATGAGACGGAAACAACTTACATGCTCCGTCCCAGGAATCCGTGGTGCCATCTGCTTTGTCGATCGCGTAGATGATGCCATTGTGTTCAATAGCATCACAGAAGTGTGTATCAGCTTTGACGATGATCCACTGCGAGCCGAGTTGTCTCCAGCTAAAAAAGGCACCGGCATAAAGATAGGCGAGTCCGCGGTCGAACAAGGCAATTAGCTTGAAGTCTGCGTAATTCGCATGTCGTGGGGGTACTTGGAATATTACAATCTTCTGCAAAACAAGGTCCGTCCAACTGACGTAGTAATCTAGATGACTTGGACCGTGATGGTAATACTCTATATAATCCAAGGGAGGAAGGATAATCTCATGGGAGGTCTGGAAGTTCACGAGCACCAACTTTTTACTGTCTTCTCTGAAGGCAGCCATCCAGTGGGAGTTCATGCCGACCCAGTACATACCTTCCAAGAAGTTTCAGGCGATGGTGATCGGATCGATGTCGAGGGAAATGATGTACGGCGACGCACTACATACCTGCAATTAAGTTTCGGCTAATGGAGATTGGATTGAAGTCGAGGGACATCATGCACGCCTCCGTATCATGGTGAGCCGATCTCGCAAGACCGGATAGCAGCAAGCAGGGTGTCTTGAAAAGCTTAGGCCTCGCTTCAATGATGGCCGTGTGCATGTCCCTCGAGCATGCAGCCAGCCGCAAGGCGGTCAACATGTCCATACACGAACAACAGAGGTCGAGGATGTCACTGGGGAGATTTCTCCAATCATGGATCATATGGATGCTGCATGGTTCGCTTTCGGCCATGGTGGAGTTTGGAAGGGGGCTTGATTTACGGGGGAGAAGGATGTCGGTGATGGAGCAGCTAGCAAGGGAATAGTGGTACTGGCGGAGGCGAGTGAGGCGACGGTACACTGGGGCATAGTGAGATGGAGACGGAAACGGAGAAGGAGAAGGAGATGGAGATGGAGTGGTGCTATGGGAGCGGAGAGGGAGACGAGGCGATGCGCCAATGTGCTGTACAGCGGCGGTGACAGACTGCACAGTGCATAGGGTGAGGCTGACTTTGGTAACCCGAACACGCCGCCTCGCCTGGACTAGTGTCGGGCGCAGGGTGTTGTCACTTCACTATGAGGACCGAATGAATATTATTTTGACCATCAAGTGTACCACAGTTGTACTACTACTACTACTACTACTACTAGTAGTAGTAGGAACATGAGCACTCCAGTATTGTATAGCGGAAATAGGTCTCCCGTGCTAGCATGCCTGTTCATTTCATTGTTCAGGTATCATGCATATTGCGAGCAGAACCAAATTCTCATGCATGCTCAATCAACGCCCTGCCGCGATGCATGCAGTGGTCATTCTGGTGCATCAAGGACGGCATGCAGATCGTTCCATAGTTGAGAAGAGGAAAAATGGAAAGGTAGAACGCGGTAGCAGAGGAAGAGAACGCTGGCTAACGAGGCTGGGAGGGGATCGAGTAGGAAGTTAATGCTCCACGCCTAAAGGTTTTGGGAAAACCTTATTTTCATAAGGTGACTTATACTCACCTAAACGGAGGGAGTATTCCTTAACCAGAGAATGTTGTGTCTCCCACTCACGCGCTCAAAAAAAAGCTACGACACATTTTTTATCTGTTTGCATAGGTCCCACCTATCAGGAAGGATGGGCACGTACACGAACATGTACGACTCCTCAGTCTACCCGCATAGCCTTTTCGTTTAGTCTACCTAGCCGTCTAATCAACTGCATGCACGCCACTTCTCCCATTTACTTCTCCATCGGGGACCGATTCGCCTCGGCTTCTTCACCTCCCCTTCGTCTTCATTTGCATCCAAACCCACTGCATTCACATTGTTTTAACCTCTTTAAATAATCATCTACTACTTCAGTTAGACTAGCCATCTAATCCTAATTCTCCAAACCATGGCGCTCCGTTCCAGCGGTTCCAAATGGTGAAAGAGATCGAGATGCAGGTTTTTCACGTCCAACATGTCCTCATCGAAGGCTCGATGCGCATAGTTGCCACCATCACCGTCAACCCAAGGGTTGTTCGGCAGTGGATCAACAATGTATCCAACTCCCTCGAAAAGGTAGAGACGAGTGTCATCGGTCTCGATGCAGAGTACACGGAGAGTGCCCCTAGGAAGATCTAGCATGCCGCCGTCCTTCAGCTGTGCCTCGAAGATGATGTTTTGGTGTACCACATCATACACTCGCCCTCCATACCAGGTGAGCTTCACGATTTCTTGTCTCGGGAGGACGTATACTTCTGTGGGGCAGCCATCGAAGGGGACAAACAGAAGCTGGAGCCGTACAACCTTGATTTGAAAAGCATCGCTGACCTACAAACCAGAATCAAAATTCCTGTAGAAGATTGTGATAAACAGACACCATCCCTATTCGACGTAGCAAATTTTTTGCTCGGTACAAATCTTCAGAAGGGTGACGAGATGGTGGCATTAAGGTCGTCTGGATGGGAGAATTATCCCTTGACGTACGAGCGGATAAAATATGCTGCCCTCGATGCCCGTGTGAGTTTCGAGATAGCTGCAAGGTCCAAAGAGCTTGTTGCGAAGCCGTCTCCCACAGGGAATGAGAACAAGAAGAATAAGAAGAAGAAGAAGAAGAAGAAGAAAACGCTGCACCGGCAGGAGGGAATTATGGATGGATGAACTATTTCCTCTCTTGTAAAAAAATTATTCCCTCTCGGTGTATATTGATATAGATGGACTATTTCGATGGTGTGCATGTCTTTGGAACAGAATAGTAGCGTGGGTCCGCTTGACTATAAGGAACTATTTATCCGCATATATAGCTTTCTCTGCTACTCCTTCTAGTGATCGCTATGCAGTGCATGTGTCCATAGACATGACAGCTTGTCCATGGAAGTTCAACTACGGTGACCATCACGTTTCATCTCGCGATTCCCACGACGCCTCTCCAACCCACGGCACCATGCCCCCCGACGTGCGCCTCACCCCTCTCGGCCGCACCACCCCTCTGCCTTTGTGTGCATGACATGTGGGCCACCTAAAATGCGGCGAGCATCAACTTTCTACCACAGCCACCCGCGATTCCCACGATGCCGCTCGAACCCATGAAACCACACGTCCCCCGACCTGCGGCTCAGCCCTCTTGGCCCCACTGCCGCTCTGCCTTCGGGAGCATTACATGTGGACCAGTCACCTATCGGGTCCACATGTCATTGACTCTAAGGTAGGTGTAGTAAGGCGCTGAAGCTCAGTCCCGACGGCCCTGAGAGGGAAATGTAACTCCTGCGCCAGGGCTTGTGGTGCTCCCGCAGCACGAACTCGTGCCAAACTCGAGATTTGTTTCTTTACTATACATGCACGCAACAATTTAATGGACATTGTAATCTCAACATGTGATGGGGAGCTCTAAATTTGAATTTGAAACTTATAAAATGAAAACATTCAAAACAAATAAACTGGGAGAGAGGGAGTATATCATAGGATGTGTCCCATACAAAATAAGTTCCCTGGTTTGTCACCGCGAAGATGCGGTTAGAAAGGAGCACATCGTCTTCCTACTCGTACGGCAACAAATCAGCCACAGAGAGCATGGTCCGCCTTTGACCGCCATGTGCAAGGTTCGTGCTATCTTTTATTCAATCTCACTGTGGTTCCATTGTACCAATTCATGTGGTAGCCCGTTGCATGGCTGATCCCAATGTTGGACAAAGGTTCTATGAGAATGGTGTCACCGTTGTAAATGTTGTGCAAATTCATGTTGGTACCCTACCGTACATATGCAAGCCAATCTCCACTCGCACCGATCCTAGCCTATGAAACAGTTGGCAGGGGGAGAATTAGGAAATGGACAGGGAAGTAGTCTTTAGAATGCATTTACTATGTGATCAAACTCATCTTACCTGCTCATCGGAGGAAATCCGAGTGCCCCTCAACGTCGGCATCTCAAGGGGCGTCAACTTGCAACTACGACCATGCCGCACTGGAGAGACCCCCAAGGAAACATCCTCGTGCGTTCCACGGAACATCAAGATGCATTTGTATGAGTAGTTTATCTTGTGAGAGAAAAGGATGAACGAGGGAAGGCATCTAGAGATAGAGATGGACACTACTACTACCAATGTGCTGGCCCGTGCGTTGCAATGGATCCAAACTAGTAGAATAATACTTGTTCACGTGCTTGAAATATAAACACTCTAGTTTTGATATACATGTGTCAGCAGACACGACAGCTTGTCCATGGAAGTTGAACCACGGCGACCATCACGTTTCTTGTTTCTACCACTGCCACACCCACACGCGATTCCCACGACGCCGCTCCAACCCACGGCACGACGTCCCCCGATGTGGACATGGATCCTCTGACGTGGCTAGCACTGCCTTGCCCTGCCTTTCCTTCGCTGACAGGTGGGACCCACGCTTATGGGTCCCACATGTCAGTGACAGAATGGTAGGATTGTTCGTGCCCCTCATCCCTCTCGGCCCCACCGCTCCTCTGCCTTTGTGTGCATGACATGCGGGCCAGGTGAACTACGGCGACCATCAACTTTCTACCACAGACACACCCGATTGGACGCGGTTTGCCTGCTCCACTACTGTGCTCCGATCCATACTCCCGCACCATCGAATTTTCATCCAGCGGCTGTGACACATTTTCATCCGTACTCCGGCCGGTTCATCTCGAACGAGTGAGTCGTGAACCACGCCACCACCATGAGAATGACATGTGGGCCAGCCGCATTTAAGGTCCGCATGTCATTGACTCATAGGCCGGGCACTAAGCCACTGAAGTTCGGTCCCGTGGGCCCCGAGAGAGAAATGTAACTCCTGCGGCACGCCTTGTGGTGCTCCCGCAGTACGAGCTCGTGCCAAAACTGGAATTTGAATTAGTACTAGTAAGGTACACGTGCATTGCACGCATGAGATTCTGGTGGTTTGTACATTATGCTTCTACATGTGGAGTTTTCTGGATTCTAACATGTGGCAAAATCTGGTGGAATGTAAGGGTAGGCAAGTTTGATTAACTTAGGTGAGTGTTTGGTTCAAGCCACACCTTAGGCAAGCCACACTAAGGCCCCACATGACATACACACAAAAAATGTGGCAAGATTCCCTTAGGCTTGCCAACTTGTGGCTCTCATTTTGAAGAACTAATAACTTTGCCTAAGCTTAGTTGTGGCAAAGTTAGTCATGAATTAAGTTCAACCATGGAGTCTTCTAGATTATACATGTGGCAGAATCTGGTGGATGATATCCAACAACCAGTAGTGCTCGGATTTGCCATCTTTGTACCATCGGATTGGCTTCATCCAACGACCAACTTTCAAAGTTTTTCACACACTATATAGGGGGTATAGACATAGATGTGCCGGTCCGTTGCAATGGATCCAAAGTATATCTATTTAGTGGAGTGCACTCTAAACACATTATATATTTATTTTTCTCTAACCTTCCGTAGACATGCAACCAAGCCACATAAGCTTCATGGGTGCCCCCCACATCATATTATTCATACTACGTTGATTGAAAAAAAGATAAATCACCCAAAACAAGATCTTCCCGTTTTTTGTTCCTACAATGTTGTGTCGTGCACGTATCTACTAGTAGTTGTATAGTGGTAGTACTAGTAATATAGTATTACGAGTACAAACTTGGTAGTACTAGGAGGAGTAGTACTAGTACGGAATGCTCCTACTCTATCAACGAGCCCCGTCTGACACAAAATTTCTTGGCTTCCATGCTACAGCTAGATCTTCCCCTTGTTTCTGTTTTCCAACCCGGCGGCAGGCGGGGTGTCGGTTTGCTCAATGGCGGTCCCACATGAAAGTGAAAATGCTAGGCAGGCAACATGCCTTCCATAAGTTATGTGTCGTGCCGGACGGGCCGTGTTGTACTCCCGATTCCTGGGTGTGTGGGGGTGCGATGCGAACGCGGCAGGCCTTTTCCTTTTACTAGCAATGTGCTCGTGCGTTGCGACGGATCCAAAGTAGTAGAATAGTAGTATTTGTTCACAAACTTGGAAGAAATCACTATTGTTTTGATATACTCCTAATATATTACTCCCTCCGTACCTAAATATTTTTCTTTTTTAAGATTTCAAATGGACTATCACATATGGATTATATAGACATATTCTAGTCTTTCTAGCAAGATGCCCGCGCATTGCACGAATTTGATGGAAAAGGTAAGCACAACTTATAAATTGACGGATGGAGTACTAGTTATAGTGATGCATATAATTAAGCAAAGGGATCGCACATGTCGGTATTGACTGGAACGAGAATGCAACAGCACAATAAGAATTAAGGCCATGATGATGCGATCACAGTGGTGGTTACAGAAGGCAAGAAGAAAGATGGATCCACGAACGTACGACCTCCTCCTCCTCAACTTAGTGCGACGGGCCACCGATCGGCAGCTAAGGAGCGGCGACTTTCTAGGCGTGGTTGAGGTGCTTCTCAACAAAGGCATCCAAGGCTTCCAGCCGGTTGAGGAAGGCCAACGTCGTAGCGTCCTCACTGGCCTTGTAGATACCTATGTACACGATTTGCTCGTACGCGTGGATGTGTAGGTCGACGAATTCTTGCAGGGCGAGGCGCCTCGCGGCGAGTGCCACCTCCAGGTGGACATTCTTCATGGCGTCGGCGGGCAGTCGCAGGGCCACCAGTGCTTGAAAGAGGTTCCGGCATTGGAGGCCAATTAGGGTGGCAGGCAATGAGGAGCCCGGGCGCGCGGGCTGGAGGAGTACGGCGATGTCGTCCACGAGCTTCTTGAGGACAGTGAATTTGTTGCTGGTGGCAACGATCATCTGGTCCAACTGAGAGTCGTAGTTGGCGTCGACGGCGGCCATCCACCAGCCGGTCTCCAACACCATCTGGAGACGATCCTCGGTGCCATGCCGCAGGCCAGTGTCGTGGACCATCTGGCGCAGCTGCTGGCTGCTCACGCGCATCGCCGCCATGGGTCTGGAGCGAGCTCTTTTGCGCTTAGTGTAGGTGCTTAGGCAAATGCTTAGGTGCGTACGATGTGGTAGATGCATTGGAATGGAGGGGCGCCTTTATATGAGGGCAATGAGGGCAAACTGCGTTGCATTCACATCGTGCAGCCTCTTTTCCCGGACCTCCTCCCATTACTTCCCTCATGCATTAATTGAAAGAGGATGCATTGGCCGTTCAACATATCGGGAACCGCTACTCCCTCCCTCGTCTGCATTAAAGCCATATCGGGAACTATGTCGCCCGCAGTCAAATCAAATACTCCCTCCGTCTAGGCGAGTATTAAGTCATCTTACGAAAACCAAATACTAGTAAACACATAGGCGTGGTGCATTAACTCTCACGTTGTTTCTTATTTTTGACATAAATAGAGGAATCAACCAAGAAGAGATGTGGGGCTTGTATGCTTTTAATGACTTGAGACTATCAAACATGACATGCAGTGGTCAGTTCGTTGCACAAGAACAAATACAACCCACGTCAGCACACACGCATCTTATAGCATCACATCCAATGGCTATAAAAGATGAATGAGACCAAATTATATCTCATCTAGATAGTTCTAGCAAAACTGTATTAATAATACTTAGTACTCCCGCGCCATGTATCATATATTAGGCTAGTTGTAATGGGGAGTATCATATACTAGTATCATGCATATGATACTAGTGTATGATACTACATCTGTAATGCATGGTATCATATGTTGGTATCATATAGGAGTACATTTATTGCCATGCATGACACAATGTAGTATATGATACGCAAGCTCCTCTTTCCTCATTTAATTCAATGACACCTCATCAAAATTGCTTAGTTGGCATGCATGATACTACCTATGATACTCCCATTACGACCAGCCTTAGTATCATGTAGTACTTTATTTATTGCCATGTACATGACACATAGTTCACGAGCGCTCTCTATATGTTCCACCTTTTATTTAATTTCAAGTTTTGCTCCATGGCGCAATCCATCGATACTACTACTGTACAAAAGTGGACTATATACATTTTTTAAAAGGCTAGAGGGCGGGGCAGTCTAGCTCGGTCGGTTTCACGAGAGGCGAGGGCCTTTGTGATTTGAAGGCTCATTAATGCTGTCAAATCGAATAGTACTGCGCCGCCCGTTGCATGCCCGGCGCCTCCATTAAATCCCTCCGTTAAACCCGCATGCAAACCGAGAATCCTACTCCGGCCACACGTCCGTTCATGAGCGGGCCGGAATCAAACGCAACACCGGCCGAGCTCCTCCCGTCCGCTCTCAGTTTAAACGAGGCCAGACACCGGCCAAGCTCCTACCGTCCGCCCTCTATTTACACGAGGCCAAACAGACAGTGGGCAAGAATCACACCTCTCCACCGCTCCCCCATCTCCTCCTTCACCACTTTCTCCACCCTTCCGATGGCTTTCGATGAGCCATTCTCTGGCATATTACCCAGCTGGGTGGCCCGCTGAGCCCTTCGGATACGGGCGAGGCCGCTCGGTGCTTCACCAACCTCGCTTGGCTCGACGGAGCCATTTGCCGCCCCAAGCAGGCTCGTGGTTCAGCAACTCGCCGCTCCAGTTCAGCTCGATGAGGAGTGGAGAGTTGCTCCACACCGGCACGGCGACGAGCACGCCGGTACGGGCACCGTCGCTGCCGCGTCGTACCGTGCCACCAGTGTCTGCGGTGGCCGCACCTCCCGTGTCTGTGGGCGCGCCTCCTGTGCCTGCGGCAGCGCCATGCAGGCAGAGACAAAAGCCGAGGGCGTGGAGAGCGACGAGTCGGTGGCCAGCTTCTCCGTGTCCATCGCCATCATCGAGGAGAAGTAGAACACGGGAGGCCGCCACCACTTGGGACCATGAAGGCCACCGCCGAGGCGACGACCGTGGATTCAGGTGGTTTCTTTGCTGCTTCGTCTCTTCCGAGGATCTTTGTCGACCCCGCAAGTGTCTGGCGGACATGAGAAAGACAAAGGGATCCGCGGGCGGCCATTTAGAACTAAAATAAGTCTAGATATATCCATTTCTAGGACAAGTATTTCCGGACGGAGGGAGTATTAATTATACAAGAGAGCCGGATTGGCACCTCTTAGTTCATGTAAATGTAATGAAATCCATCATGTTTATATGAAGATCCGGCTTTTTTATATGAAATCCTTCATGCTTATATGAAATCAGTCCGTGTTTGCACAAATTTCATCTGGTTGGTTAGAGTTGTAAAAATGTATGCCGCTGGCGTTTGATGTCGTCCTCCACGGAAGGAAGCGGGAGGAAATTTGCTGGCTGCTGTTGGAGATGCTCTTTATGCTGGAAATAATAGAGTGACATCCAATCCATTTGAGTTAATTGCTTGTATGATTGTCCCTCTATAAAAAGCTAATTGCATGTACAGTGTACACGTGACTAGCAGGGTGGCTACAACTTCGTACAGAAAGTTAAAAAGAAACAAGTCCATCCTTAATATTCTAAGTACTCTGTGGGTTCCACTGTCAGTACAGTTGCGAAAGAAGTATATATTAAATAAGTAGAGTAATATATAATATAAAAATCTGAAGTTAAAAGACAGAATTCGAACTCATGTCATCGCGTTGCGAGCTTCTGGCGCTAACCACCCGAGGACATTCTTGTTGTAGACCATGCTGGAGATATATCTCCATGTCTACTCTTATATATACTCCATTCGTTCCTAAATATTTGTCTTTTTCAGATTTCAAATGGACTACCACATACGGATGTGTATGTAGACATATTTTAGAGTGTAGATTCACTCATTTTGCTATGTATGTATTTTCAAAAAGGGGTCATATTTGTCCTTGATTTATTTATGAGGTATCCAGATGGCACTGCACCGCCAAGAAAAGAGGGTAACATCAAAATTATGGACTACTTTTTTGAGTATGTTGGTAAGGTCCGGTCATAGTCACTTGTTGAAATCTCTAAAAATATAAATACTCCCTCCGTCCGGAAATACTTGTCATCAAAATGGATAAAAGGAAATGTATCTAGACGTATTTTAGTTTTAGATACATCTATTTTTATCCATTTTGATGACAAGTATTTTCGGACGGAGGGAGTAGAAAATAGAGTTGGTGATGATGGTGTGCGTGCCATCCTGCAATATAGGCCGTCGGATTTATATCTAACGGATAGGAAATAAACTATGGCAATTTTGCAAAAATATACCCACACGTCTCTCCACATTCACAAATAAGGCCTTCCCTTGTTCAGACTTTTCTCTCACAAGATAAACTACTCTTACAAATGCATCTTGATGTTCCGTGCAACGCACGGGAAACTAGCTAATTTCTTTTAAAATAGTTGCTGCGATAATTGGGTTGAAGTGATATATTTTATGTCTATCCCGAATGATTTCAGATTCACTAGTAGTAACAAAGAAAAGGTTGCCTTGTTAATTAACATAAAACAGGGTGAAAACTATCACATGAGGCCGGTAAAAACAAGGCACACTGGGTTCACCGTCATTGTCACTACAGCTGTGCGCGCGCGAGAAGTCTACATATCGAGGGGGCTACCAAGAGAGGCACCGAGACACAATGTTTGAGAGAGAAACCAATTGACAGACTATGATCAGATCGAGTTGTCACCCTTCTACTGTCATTGTTGGGGGGGGGAGAGAAAGACGTATCGAGAGTGTGCGCGGTAGGCACAGAGGCACAACTAGCGAGTGTGTGTGTGTGTGTGTGTGTGTGTTTGAAAGAGGAGTAGATAGATTATTATCAAGATCGATGTGCCACCCTACTCCTTCGGTGCCGGGTAGTGTGTGTGTGTGTATGTTTGAGAGAGAATCCAGTCGATAGATTAGTATCAAGATCGAGGTGTCACCCTACTCCTTCGGTGCCAGGTAGTGTGTGTGTGTGTATGTTTGAGAAAGAAGGCATTCGATAGATTAGTATCAAGATCGAGGTGTCACCCTAGTCCTTCGGTGTTGGGAAGTGTGGGTGTGTGTGTGTGTGTGGGGTGGGGGGGGGTGACACTCACATATCTCTACTCTTATAAAAAAACCGAGTTGGTGATGATGGTGTTCCTGCCATCCTGCAATATAGGCCATCCGATTTATATCCGACAGACAGGAAGGAAAATATGGCAATTTTGCAAAAAGATACCCACACCCCTCTCCGCATTTGCAAATAAGGCATTCCCTCGTTCATCCTTTTCTCCCACAAGATAAACTTCTCATACAAATGCATCTTAATGTTCCGTGCAACGCATGGGAATCTTGCTAGTAGGGAGAAGGAGTTTGTGTGACACATATCTAGCTATATTAAGGGATAGGTAGATAGCATATGTGTGAGAGACATTATTATATTTTGAGACATTAGTGGCTGTGGGTGGGCGGAACTAAAGTGGTGGGCGTGTTAGACATAGAGAGCGTGTATGTTTCTGTGTGAGAGACTTGTAGGACGGGGTAGAAAGACAAATTTAACCCTGACAGAGGGAGAGAAATACACGAAGTGCACGTGTGTGATTCCGATGCCCACAGGGAAATGAGATATGTATGCGTGTGAGAGAGATTGCACAATTCATTCACGTATCACTATGTAGCGACGTGGACGTGCATCTCTTGAACATAAGTCAATATCTACTTCGTATCGTGGCCAAAGGTACAATATCGATTCAACGCTGTAAAGATTGGACACTCACATATCACATTTTTTCTATTTAAATAAACCTTTTCAGTTGTGCATGCCAAAGTTACAGTGATGTTTCTTCAAACAACCAATGTAGCTATCATGCACATGCACCATTGTTACTCTTGCATTTAAATTCATTAGTCTTGGATGATTTAAGTTTCTATTTTGAAGTAATATATGTAATATTCATATATGAATTCAATGGGTACACAATTTATGAAATGGAGACTATGTAATCATATGAGGTAACACTTTTAAGTAGCCAACTACAATATCCATTTATTTTTGTGCGCCTCTACACTAACACGTCAATGCATTATGTTTAAAGTAAACCAATGGCACTAAATTATCTATTTACACGAGAAATACATAGGCTGAGCGTTTGATCCCCTTTTTTGAGAACGCGCCACTACACCCGTTTGATTGGCCGCGCCCGTGTGAACGTCCAAGTTATCGGCGCATCATCCCGAGTTATTGTCTTTTTTCTGGGGTGGACTTCACACCAGTTATTAACTGCTGACGCGTGCCGAGTGTACACAGTCTAGCATGACCTTCCCACTAGCACGGTCCAAAATTAGTTGAAACTGGATACGAACGATCCCACGGGCAGCAAAATCTCCCGCCTCCTTGTAAAATTTCCGCCACCTTAGTCTTTAGCATGCAAAATCCCCCTTTTGTCCTTGGTGCACGGAGACCAACAGTTACAATACCGCCCTCATCTACATGATAGGTTGGGGCTGCTTTGGTAACTCCCGGTTCCCCCGACTACACGGCACCCCCATTTCCTCTCCCCCTCCCACAAAAACGACTAACTCCATAGCACTAGAGCATCTTACATCACGCCGTCCGTACTTCATCGCCCTTTCTCCCCTCCCCTCTTGAAACCCTAGACTGCTCATCCACCGGCGTACCATAGCCCATTCACTGCCAGCGGCGTCCACCTCGCCGTATCTGCTTCTACGGCCGCATCTACCCATCCCACCTTCCCTAGAAACAAGTAGACTGCTCATCCACCACTTTACCACAACCCATTCAGTGCCGGACTTGTCCACGGCGCCGGATCTTCTTCGCCGGTACTCTCGTCAACCGCCGCGCATCTGCAGCGGCTCATTCGTACTCCCCATCAGAGACGCTTCGTTCACACCCCCCTGAGCCGCCCCACCGACGCCCCTGTCGACGGCCTCTGATCCTCTTCGCCGACACCTTCCTCAACCCTACCGGAGCCGCTTCGCTGACACCTTCCTCAACCCTACCGGAGCCGCTTCGCCGACACCATCATCAACCCTACCGGAGTAGCTTCACCTATACCATTCTCAACCCTACCGGGGCCGCTTTGCCAACTCACAAGTCCACGGCCTCAGATCCGCTTCCTCGCACCCTCATCGAACCTACTAGAGCAGCTTCTGACGCCCCGTCCACGGCCGCAGATCCGCATCATCGACACCATCCTTAACCCAACCACCGGAGCAGCTTCTGACGCCCCGTCCACAACCGCAAATCTGCATCGTCGACACCATCCTTAACTCAACCACCGGAGCAGCTTCACCTATGCCCTCGTCCACGGCCACAGATCCGCTTCGCCCCACACCGTAGTCCACCCTACCGGAGCCGCTCCACAAACACCCTACTCGATGGTTCTAGATCTCCTTACCGGACCCCGACAGCCAGCGCAGTGTCATCACCCTCGACATTTCTAACCTGATTCCCACCGTCTGGAGAGATGCGAAGCACCCGCCACGGCCTAGGTACTTGTCACCTTTAAACCCGTCCAGCATCACCTGCCCGATGCACTTCAAATATACTAACCGGTCACTGTTACCTGTTATGCAGCTGGCAAAAACTACAAGGACGATGTTTCTTCTGGATCTATCAGCTTGGCCAACCAAGATCCTGGACTGAGGCATTGCTATGATCTTGTAAGAGCGTCTCTCTCTCTTGTATTGTTCTGTGCCTGCCAGCGTGCTTTGCTAGGATTTTCGACCAGTAATCCCTTTGTGCAGACAATGATTCTACTACTGGTTGCTAAATTAGATATGTAGATGTCATACATGATACTACCTCATACCTCTGTTCCTAAATATAAGTCTTTTAGAGATTCCACTATAGGCTACATACGGAGCAAAATGAGTGAATCTACACTAAAAAATGCATCTATATACATCTGTATGTGGTCCATACTGGAGTCTCTACAAAGACATATAGTTTGGAACAGGGGCAGTACATTACACAAAATCATAGGTGGCATGTAGGAATTCCAGTGCACTACATTAGGCTCCCTTAGAGTGCCTGCTAGTCCAGCATACAGAGTCATGGCTAGTTTATGGTACACACACAGTCGTTAATTGGTGGTTTAAATATGCGCAAGGGATATGCCATGTAGTATCATGTAGAGATGTCTGAAATTAGCCGTGTCAACTTGTAGATAGGGTTACACAATGAAAAAGTACAAGATGTATGTGGCAATTTCATGGAACATCGAAAAAAGGAGAGGCAGCGGTGAGCCTATACAGTGTGCTATGGTACGTCACTCCTCCATTGCAATCATCGTGACATGTTATTTGTATGCCAGTTCTATTAGCCAAGTTTCTTAGGGACAGTTATTACGAGTTATCCTAAGAAAATAAGCACCTGTGAATATAAGCTCCATGTAATACGCCAACCAGTTCTTTTCATTGCTTTTTCAGCTTATCTTTGGTATGATCATTGCAAAGTTTAGATTGCATTATATATTTTTCATTTTGCTGCCCATATGGAAATTAATTTGACTTGCAAACATCACAAATTGAACCCAATGCAGTAATTAATATGATAGGAAAACAGACCATCACTATTTGCTCAAAATGCAAATACAAAGATACCATCTACTTGGCACAATCTACTTTGGTCAATGTTTTCCATAGAGATCCCATTGCCTAATTTAAACGAAGAACGCATGACCCACATTTAAATGAAGAACAATTATTTATTGAAATTCGATGGTCCAAGTGGCCGGTTATTATCATATAGCAGCACCACTTGAAAGCATCATATAGCAGCAGCAGCAGCTCATAGCAACTCATCATACAGCAGCAGCAGTCTGTAATTCATCATATACCAGCAGCATCTCATAGCAATTCATCATATAGTAGCAGCAGGAGCAGCTCATAGCAATTCATCATATAGCAGCAGCAGGAGCAGCTCATAGAAATTCATCATATAGCAGCAGCAGGAGCAGCTTGTAGCAACTCATCATATAGCAGCAACAACAACTCATAGCAATTCACCATATAGAAGCAATAGCTCATAGCAACTCATCATACAGCAGCAGCAGCTCATAACAATTCATCATATAGCAGCAGCAGGAGCAGCTCATAGCAATGCATCATATAGCAGCAGCAGAAGCGGCTCATAGCAATTCATCGTATAGTGGATCAGAATGAAAATTTTGCAAAAAATCAGAGGAGATCCTCACCTTGTTGGATGAGCTCATCCTTCAGCAGCACCTCAAGGCCATGGCCTGGGAGGAGGGCAGGGGGAACAAGGTGCCTTCTGCCGCAGTGTGGCTTCAGTCGTAGTTGTGCAGCGCCCGCCGGAGTAGTGCGTTGGACTAACCATAGTGGAGCAGCTGCCGGAGACCATGAGAATGAGTGGCGGCGCCAGAGGGAGGAGCGGCCAGGGAGATTTGCCCCTATCCGCTGGCCATGTAGCCTAGCTGGACATAGCATCGTCGAGGACCAGGCCAGATGGGACCAGTGGTGACGACTCGCTGGAGGAACCCTAGTGCTGCAGGCAGGGGATCGAGGTAGAGGGAAAGGGGAGAGGAGATGCAAGCGAGCAGGGCAATGAATGCTTGCGTGTTTGATTTTACTTGAGGGTCAGGTGTGACACAGGCATCAGCAGTTGCATTTTGAGTGTAATATAGGCAGACAACAGAGTCATTTCACTATTCCCCTTCCCTTCAATTTTTAGTGAGGTTCTACCCGAAACAGCCCCCTCCAAAGCGAAATTAGTTAAGCCCAAGCCCATAACTCAAAAATGACTTCTATACATCTTTTATGGCTTATTTTGATAATATGCCCTGAAAAGGCGGAATCGAACTGGCCCTTAACCTGCAATTCAATGTTGCGTGCAATGATGAATCACTCCTGCCTGCTATCTGTATATTTAGGCATCATCATACATTGCATAACCTAATACATGTGCACTCCATTGTATAATCTGGAATATGCAATGTTTATGTTAGTTCATACGTTGCACATGATGTTTAAATGCCCCTTAAATCTGGTCAGTCAAGTGATGGTCTTTAAGCCTCCTTCTTTGCTTCTTTTCTTAATATGTAAGATTTGCTCACACATCTATTCAATTGCTTGTTTGCATCAGCTAGCCATACTAGGACTGTTTGCTTTGATTACTTGCTATTCTTGACCTAACACTCTAACAGACCTTGTCAACAATTTAAACACTAAGGGCTGCTATAGTGGGGCCTTGTCTAACTCATAGGTGACATAAAGGTTTGGCTGTACACTACAGTAGGCTCTCCAAGAGTACCTGGAGATCCAGTTCAAAGGTATGCCTACTTTTTACATAGTGCAGACATAGTAAATGCCCATTTCATTGTGTGCAAGTGCAAGAGATGCGGCATGTTTCATTATGTGGTGTTGTTTTGTTATAATCTCATCCTTTTGTGTTCACAGACTGGAAAGTATGCATATTTATCTTCCAAGGAGACGAGTAACTAGTTTGTGTCACCTTGCAGAGGGGGTGCAGTGAAGATAAGATTGAGGATTTCCATGTACAAGATGTTAGGAAGGAGCCTTGCAAGAGAAGTAGGAGCTGCGTTGAGCCTCTTCAACCTGCTAAGGTAAGTCACTGTATGCAACTCAACAGTTCAATTCCTTGTTTGTTTCAGGCATAGTTAATTTTCTCTTTTCAATTGCTTTATTTGTCCTCACTTAATGAGATGCCCAAATAATTATGCCTGATGTTCGGTACTTGTATCACTATTAGTTGACATAATTAAAGGCGTTACCATTTAATTACTCTGCCGAATTGTGCATGAAGCTTTGAAGTCTATTAACCAACTATTATTGCATGAGGCTCACAATCTAGTTTATACTACACTAATGATTGCATAGTTTTGCCTACTGTAGTATGTTTGTATGAAACCCTCTGCTATTCATTATGCTCCCTAAGACTTTAATTGAGGTACAGAATGGCCAACTGCTTGCTTACTTATACGCAACATGCTGTCTAAATTTGTAACTTGTCTGTGTTTTCGATTGGGCCTCAACATCATGCTCCTCTCGTGAGCTAAGAGGGATTTCTGTATGCAGGCTGCACAGACTATCTTTTTTATAATTATTAAAATATCACCTGCTTATGCTTCATGACGTGTAACATTTTTTGTGTGAAAGTGACATGTAACATTATTGTTTGTCCTATTTTGCCATGTAGTACAAAATAGTGTCTTGTTCGCTTCACTGTTGTAACTATATTTTTGCCCTAGTCATGTGTACTTACAGAAACATTTCAGGATGAAGTGACATCAACATGAAAATCTGCGAGCAGTGCGGCATGGCCATTACCGAATGATTATGGATTGGAATTGGAATGTGCTGATGTTCTCGAGCATCAACTAGAGGTGGCAAGACAACATGTACATGATTGTCAACGTATAATCAACAAGTTGAGACTGGACATGCAGGTATTAGATGAAGGAGTCAAAAAAAGGAAACAAGACACCGAGGTAACCATGAAGGAATTGGAGATTTTGCAGACTGAAATTTGTGCTATCTGAATCCAGCCAATCCTATTTTCTGAAGAGATTATAGTTCAAATGGAGTTAAGTTGATGCGCGTCCATGATGTATGAGCTGTATTTGCCCAGTGTATGTAATTTG
Organism: Triticum dicoccoides; assembly: GCF_002162155.2. Lineage (NCBI taxonomy): Eukaryota > Viridiplantae > Streptophyta > Magnoliopsida > Poales > Poaceae > Triticum > Triticum dicoccoides. Next base: position 595,403,125 of record NC_041391.1, read on the forward strand.
CTGTTTGTGTATGCTTTATTATCACCTGTGCCAAACCATAATGCCCAGTGGGTATAATCGGCTGTAATTTCTTTATTGTATAGTGTAGGATTATTCTACCTTTCTATGCCTTGATCTCTTTGTTGTATAGTGTATGCTTTTTAGAGGTGATAGTATTGAGTAGGATAATTCTTTGAATATGCTATATCGTTCAAACGGGGGCCAACTCGCCCGACCATGGCCCTTCACGAGCCGTCGGATCCATGGGCCTTCTACATCTCGCAGGATCCATGGGCCTTCTATGTCTCGCAGGATCCATGGGCCTTCTATGTCTCGCAGGATCCATGGGCCTTCTATGTCTCGCAGGATCCATGGGCCTTCTACATCACGTAGGATCCATGGGCCACCGACTCATTTATGGGTCTTGTACGTGCCTTTAATTGGCCGTAGACGGGCCTATAATGGAAATCATATGTTTTATGGGCTGACCATAACGGGCCGTTAATAGGCCGTATTTGGTGATGCTATGAAAATGGCCCAACAGACTAACGGACCACAAACGGGCCGACTTTAACGACGGGCTGAATTTGGCCCACAAGTAGAAAATGACAGTAACGGGCCGTAAGTAACCGAATGCTGCAAATGAGCCCAAGAATAAATGGGCCCTCAGAAAGCCGAAAGCTAACTTGGGCTGGAAACGGCCCAACGAAATAACCGCCCGTTAATGGGTATAAATTGTTACACTGTTCATTACGGGCCAGTTTCACCGCGGGCCGTTAATGGGTGTAAAGTAATACACTATTCATTACGGGCCAGTTTCAACGTGGGCCGCTAATTTGCCAAGAGTTACAAAGGGCCTCATATGGGCCGAAAGATGTCATGGGCCATACATGGGCCAGAAGTGAAAACGGGCTGGAATCATATTGGATGGCCCAGATGACGCTACTGGGCCTAATTCGCATAGGGCATAACGGGCCTTTGGTTAGCGGGCTGTAAATGAGCTATATGCTAACAGCCCTTAACAGGCTTTCCATGGGCCGGCCCGCCAGCTTTTGACCAAGTTAAACGGGCCGGCCTTTTCACAGGAATGGGCCACTATTGGGCCATGCCATGTGTCGATGTATCATAGGCGCCTTCTGTCCAGTGAGTGGATGACATCTGTCCCAATGATGAGCCGACACATGTTTCCTCCAACCAATGATGATTTTACACGTGGAAAATCCCCATTGGTCGGGGCTGTTAACGGGTTATCGGATCCAAAACCCGACCCGATAGCTTAACGGAGTTTCGTTACGGTGGATGCCATGTGTCCGTCACCCTTGACGAAAGCACTTCTGTGACACGCGATTTATCGTCATGCAAGTGGACACTTCGTGATGATAATTTTGGTAATGTCATGGAACACTTCTACGACATCACAGGTATGACTATCTTGATTCTGTCATAAATTTTTCATGGATGTACATGCATGACAAAAAACGCGACCTACTGTGACAAACACGTATCATCATGGAAGTGTATTTTTTTTGTAGTGTCATAGGCTAGGCTTCTTGGGTTTAACCATTACAATCTCGTGGTAGATCAACTCTTGTAATACTCATATTCGTCAAGATCAATCAAGCAGGAAGTAGGGTATTACCTCCATAGAGAGGGCCCGAACCTGGGTAAACATCGTGTCCCCCGCCTCCTGTTACCATTAGCCTTAGACGCACAGTTCGGGACCCCCTACCCGAGATCCACCGGTTTTGACACCGACATTTCTGCTTCCATTGAGTGTTCAGCTGCGTCGTCACCAGAAGGCTTGATGGCTCCATCAATCATCTACAACAACGCAGTCCAGGGGGAGATCTTCCTCCCCGGACAGATCTTCGTATTCGGCAGCTTCGCACTGTGGGCCAACTCGCTTGGCCATCTAGAGCAGATCGATAGCTACACCTCTCGCCATCAGGTCAGATTTGGAAGCCTGAATTTTGTGGCCGATATCCGTGGAGACTTGATCTTCGACGGGTTCGAGCCCATGACGGCTGTCCCCGGCCACCACGATGAACATGACCTAGATCTGTCATCTGGCCGCGCGCAGGAGATAGCACCTGTGACCGCTCTTTTCTGGCGCCGTTGCCGGGGTGGTGAGTGCTTGAAGGTATATCTTTATATCTTGCAATCAAATCTTTTAGTTTCTTGTTTTATCACTAGTTTAGTCTATAAAAGAAAACTACAAAAAAATGGAACTGAGTTTGACTCATACGCTTCATCTTTTTAATATCTTTCGTAAGTATGATGAAAAGGAAAATTGTGCTCAAGTGCTAGAAGAAGAAGTCTATAAAATATTTTGTACTAAATCTTTGAATGATGAGCATGATTGCAATGTTGTTAGTATGAACTCTTTGAATATCCATAGTACTAATGATGATTGCACTAGTTATGATGAAAATGTCTCTTATAAGCATGTCGATTTTTGTGGAGTGCATTGGGTTTGCAAGTACACACCAAATAGGGAAGATAGATATTGCAAGAGGCATAAGCATTTAGAAACTAAATTGTTGCAAGAAAGTCTTGATGTTTGTGCTGAAAAATTCAATATTTTTCGCCATCCTTGTGAACTTTGCAATGAACATGGTCATTTAAATCTCCAATGCAAATTGTTTCATGATCGAATCGTGTCCAAAAATTGTGATAACTTGATTACCCTTGATCATCATAAAGAGCTTAGTCTTCTTTTGGGGTATGAAGAAATGAAACGTATAACTGAGGGTATTCCAAAATTTAATCTTGATAGATTTCTTGATTTTGATCCAGAGAAGATTTATATGTATTGTGCGGTGAATTGCATTGAAAATCCTTATATTGCCAATTATATAAAGAAAAGAAAGCAAATAGAAGATGAAGAGAATACTAATGAAAGGGAAGAGACTTCCCAATATCCTCCTATTATTTCTTATGATGAATCAGGTAACGAGGAGGAGCTTTCTATTCAACCAATCTCATCAATAAGGAGCTCAGAGAAGAAGGTTCAACCCACACATAATGTGAAGAAGAAAAATAAAAAACGGAGAAGCAAAGGTAAAAAGGTATCCCTCCCAAATGATGTTGCTCCTACTATTCATTGTGATGATGATAATTGCAATACTATTGGTGCTATCCATACTATTGATGATGAGAGTGATTATGCTTATGATATGAAAAGGCCCAAGCTTGGGGAAGCTATGTTTGATGAGCATGAAATATTTGAGAATGTATTTGCTGAAATTAATGTTTGTACCAAGCTTGGGGATGCTACGTTTAATGAAGATGATATTTTTAGCCTCCCAAGTTTTGATATGCAAAATTGTTATGATGATAGCATGCCACTTACCTATGATGATTATATTGATGAAAGTGGGTCTGGAAGAGTGTCAAATTTAGGAAGTAGTGATCCCACTATTTTGGAGGATGTTGAATTTTATTGTGATGAATATGAAAGTGGATTTGGAGAGGTCATGACTTTATTTAGTGATGAATCCACTATTTTGGAAGAGGTTTCAATTGATTATGATGAGAACCAAGTTGCTACTTATGATGATTATTGTGATGAAACTTATGCTATAAAAAGTAGTGATGATTATATTTATAAAACTTGTCATTATTATGATTACGCTTTTTCTGAACATTACTCTTTGAATGTGGAAACAATTTTTAGTATTCGAGTCTCTTATGATACTCCCATTATTCTGAAAAAGAAGAATTTTGCTTATGTGGAGAGTTGTAAACTTTATATGCTTGTAGATCATGAAAAGAATGCTTTAGGTGCTGGTTATATTGTTGAATTCATTAATGATGCTACTGAAAATTATTATGAGGGAGGAACATATGCTTGTAGGAATTGTAATAATGTCAAGTTTCCTCCCTAGCTATGTGTTGAAAATTTTGAAGCTATGCTTGTTTTACCTTCCTATGCTAGTTGATTATTGTTCCAATAAGTTGTTTGCTCACAAAATCCCTATGCATAGGAAGTGGGTTAGACTTAAATGTGCTAGGCATATGCTTCATGATGCTCCCATTATGTTTCAATTCTTATCTTTTATGTGAGCATCATTGCCATCATCATGCCTAGCTAGAAAGGCATTAAAGAAAAGCGCTTGTTGGGAGACAACCCAATACTTATACTTACTATTTTTGTGTGTTAACATGATTATGCTACTGTAATAATCATGTTTTATAGATTTTGTTTCAATAAAGTGCCAAGTAAGACCTTTAGGATAACTTACAGTGATAGTTGTGTTGATCCTGCTGAAAATCAGAAACTTTTGCACTCAGTAAATTAGTTTTGATAATTCACAGTAACGTGATTTTAATCTCATTCTTTTTTCTATGGATTGGTACACAAATTTCTTAGGACTTCCTACTTTTGTAGGATTTTTGGAATTCCAGAAGTATACGTTTGATACATATTACTACAGACTGTTCTGCTTTTGACATATTCTGTTTTCTATGTGTTGTTTGCTTATTTTGATGAATCTATGAGTAATATCGGAGGGTATGGTATAGAAGTTGGAATGCAGTAGATATTACACCAATATGAATTTAGAATGAGTTCATTACAGTACCTAAGTGGTGATTTATTTTCTTATACCAATGAAGCTTACGAGTTTTCTGTTGAGTTTTGTGTTGTGAAGTTTTCAAGTTTTGGGCAAAGATTCGATGGACTATGGAATAAGGAGTGGCAAGAGCATAAGATTGGGGATTCCCAAGGCACCCCAAGGTAATATTCAAGGACAACCAAGAGCGTAAGCTTGGGGATGCCGCGGATGGCATCCCCTCTTCCGTCTTCGTCTATCGGTAACTTTACTTGGAGCTATATTTTTATTCGCCACATGATATGTGTTTTGCTTGGAGCATCATTTTATTTTGTTAGTATTTGCTTTCTGTTATTTATAATAATGTTTTGCATCTATATTTTCAATAAAAATGTCCAGGATAGCCTTTACCATGCTTATTTTGCAAGTATACATGTTGCTGTTTGAAAACAGAAAGTTTACCGCTGTTGCAAAAATTCTCTAGAAAATTCAGAGAATGATATAATGTTGAAACTTTTTTCATTTTGAGCTCTGATAAATCTTATACAAGTAGTATTTTTATCATAATTTTGGATTTAGGGAAGTAGGATGAATCTTGCATTCTTAACAGACTATACTGTTTTGGCAGATTGCTCTTATGTTTGCATTGTTTGCATATGTTTGCTTTTTTAATGATTCTATTTGATGATAGGAGTATTAAATATGCAGAGACATTTAGTATGAATATTGAATAATAATTTTAGTGATTTGTTACAGTAGAAAATGATAAGGTTTTTGCATTGGTTTATACTAACTTATCTCACGAGTTCTTGTTGAGTTTGGTGTGGATGAAGCTTTCGAGATTTAGGAAATCGAGATATAAAAGGAATTAAGGAGACACGAAAGCTCAAGCTTGGTGATTTCCAAGGCACCCCAAGATAATATTTCAAGAAGTCTCAAGCATCCAAGCTTGGGGATGCCCCGGTAGGCATCCCACCTTTCTTCTTCAACAATTATCGGTTAGTATCGGTTAAACCTAAGTTTTTGCTTCTTCACATGAGTCGTGCTATCCTTGAAATGTCATTTTATTTTGCTTTGCTTGCTGTTTGAATAAAATACCATGATCAGAAATTCTTAAATGAATAGAGTCTTCACATAGCTACATAATTATTTAACTACTCATTGATATTCACTTATATCTCTTTGGAGTAGTTTGTCATTTACTCGTGTGCTTCACTTATATCCTATGAGTAAATGGTTGAATGAGTTCAATGTCATAAATCTGAAATTATATATGTTTCATATGCTTACCCCGTTGGGAGTAATAACTTCACGTCTAAGAAGTAGAAGTGGTCAATTTATTGAAGGTTAATAAACATTGTATTGATCACTTGAACAATTCATGAAAGAATATTGGAGGAAGAGATATTTAACATATAAATATACTATCTTAGAAATCTTCTATGATTGTGAGCCCCATTAATTATTTTCACCTGAGCAAATTAGTTAAAATTGGACAAGGAAGACAACATAATGAGTTATGCTTGGGTGTATTTGTATAGACGTTATATTGTTATAGATCCTCCAACATGTGGTGCTTGTTTTCTAGAATCCTTTGCTAGCCAAAATATCTGTACTAAGCGGGAATACTGCTTGTGCATCCAAATTCCTTGAACCAAGTTTCTTCCATGAGTGTCCACTATACCTACCTATATGCGGCATTTACCTGCCGTTCCAAGTAAATTTGCATGTGCCAAACTCTAAACCTTCAAATAATAATATGTTTTGTATGCCTAAATCGCTCATGTAGTGACTAGGGGCTGTCAGTATCTTCCATGCTAGGTGGGTTATTCTCATGATGAGTGGACTCCGCTCATCATTCACGATAAAAATGGCTGGTAACTGGGATGCCCAGTCCCATGATCAAAAGATCAAAATCAAATCAAAAATAATTGCAAACAAAATTCCCCCAGGATTGATGTTAGTTGGAGGCACCCGTTGTTTCGGGAAAGCCATGGATTGATGATTGTTGGTGGAGGGGGAGTAAAAACTTTACCATTCAGTTTGAGAACCGCCTATAATGTATGTAGTATGGAAGATATTGGGAACTCTTGGTTGTTATGTTGACAATGAAAGCATAACTCTCAAAATTATTTTCATCTCTATTTCAAAATCGAGCTCTGGCACCTCTGCAAATCCCTGCTTCCTTCTGCGAAGGGCCTATCTTTTACTTTTATGCAAGAGTCAGTAGTATTCCTTCTCATTCCTACCTACTCTTTAGTAGGCAGGCATCGTGTGTTGGGTAAAGATCTAAACATATATGGCCATGCAAATATATTTTATCATGAATTATTATTGTTGACAATTATCTATATGATAAGTGAGTTGGGAGGCGAAACACTAAGCCCCTATCTTTCTCTGTGTTCGATGGATGCTATTTGTTCTAAGAATATGCTTTGAGTGGTAGCAATCATGGAAGACTATATGATAGTTGAGTATGTAGAGTTTGCTAAATCAAAGCTCTGACATAGACCCTTCCTGAAAATAAGATGAATTGTAATTGTTTGATGACTGAGTATGAAGTTTGCTAGTTTTCAAGAAAGTTTATGGTCTATGCTTTCACATGTGAATAGATTGTTACTTGATCTGGAGAAGTTTTATGAGATGAACTACTGTTATGACATATAATCATGCTAGAAAAGGTGATTGAAATTATCAATGATCAAACTTGTGCACCTGCTAGCATTCACACTTCATAAATTCTTTCTTTTATCATTTACCTACTCGAGGACGAGCAGGAATTAAGCTTGGGGATGCTGATACGACTCCAACGTATCTATAATTTATGAAGCATTCATGCTATTATATTATCTGTTTTGGATGTTTATGGGCTTTATTATACACTTTTATATTATTTTTGGGACTAACCTCTTAACCAGAGGCCCAACCCATACTATTGTTTCTTGCCTATTTCAGTGTTTCGAAGAAAAGGAATATCAAAAGAGTCCAAACAGAATGAAACCTTCAGGAAAGTTATTTTTGGAATGGAAGCAATCCAGGGGACTTGGAGTGCACGTAAGGGAAGCTTCGAGGTGGCCATGAGGCAGGGAGGCGTGCCCACCTCCCCTGGGCGCGCCCCCCACCCTCTTGGCTCCCCTGACCGACTTGTTTCACCTATATATATCCATATACCCTAAAAACATCGGAGGGCACAATAGATCAGGAGTTTCGCCACCGCAAACCTCTGTAGCCATCAAAAACCTCTCAGGAGCCCGTTCTGGCACCCTGCCGGAGGGGGGGATCCCTCACCGGTGGCCATCTTCATCACCCCGACGCTCTCCATGAAGAGGAGGGAGTAGCTCAACCTCGGGGCTGAGGGTATGTACCAGTAGCTATGTGTTTGATCTCTCTCTCTCTCTCTCTCTCTCTCTCTCTTGTGTTCTTGAGGTGATACGATCTTGATGTATCGCGAGCTTTGCTATTATAGTTGGATCTTATGATGTTTCTCCCCCTCTACTCTCTTGTGATGAATTGAGTTTTCCTCTTGAAGTTATCTTATCGGATTGAGTCTTTAAGGATTTGAGAACACTTGATGTATGTCTTGCCGTGCTTATCTGTGGTGACAATGGGATATTCACGTGATCTACTTGATGTATGTTTTGGTGATCAACTTGCGGGTTCAATGAACCTATGCATAGGGGTTGGCACACGTTTTCATTTTGACTCTCTGGTAGAAACTTTGGGGCACTCTTTGAAGTACTTTTTGGTGGTTGAATAGAAGAATCTGAGATTGTGTGATGCATATCGTATAATCATGCCCACGGATACTTGAGGTGACAATGCAGTATCTAGGTGACATTAGGGTTTTGGTTGTGTTGGGGAAGCTGATCCACGAACACCTATGGGACCGGCGGACCGAGCCCCTTTCGGTTCGGCGGGGGGCGGAGATCGCACGAAGAGCGGATCGAGGCGAAGCATACGAGCAGTTTACCCAGCTTCGGAGCTCTCCGGAGAGATAACACTCCTACTGCTGCATGTCTGAGTATATTAAGTTCTTGCTCGGGAGCGCTGAGTGCTACAGTACAAACTAGCAGCTAACGAGACCGAGCGTGAGTGTTTTTCTGCCTTCGAACCCCTTTTACGTTGCGCATGGGCCTCCTTTTATATGCTGAAGGGGTCACCGACAGGTGGCAACATAGACAAGGGTAGAAATGGAAAAGGAATTGCGGTTGGTACAACTACCTGTACAGTGTATCATACCTAACCCTGACGGCAGGGGACAAAGGCATTAAATGCCCGTCCGCGTCGCCCAAATAGTGCAAAAAGGGACCGTCAGGGACGCCACCGCTTGCCATGATGGCAATCTTGTCAGTGTCGCTTGCCACCGTGCACCGCTGGCCGCACAGCCTCTTGCCACGCGTGCCTGGAAAAGCCCCAGGGCGACACGTTGGTGGATGCGCTGGAGCGTGGGTACAGAGTGGTCGCTTGCCGCGGCAAGCGCTTTGCCGCGGTCGTTGTCTTGTCGCGTCCGGAAGCTTGTCGCTCACCGGGCCTCACCGGGACGCGTGGCGCATCGCGGTAAGTTCCTTGAGATGCCTTGGTTGGCCTTCCCGGCAAGCTCCTCTTGCCGGGGCCTTGTCTCCTTGGCTTGAATACTTTGTTCTTGAATGGCTCCAAAGGAACCACGGAGGACCTTGGCGGTCACCCGAGAAGCCTTGCCGCGGGGTGCTGCGACTGCCCGTGCACAAGTTCGGGATACTAGGGTACCCCTACTCTAGTACACCGACAGGAGCCCCCGGGCCTGGGCCACACACGGTGCCGAGCGCTGTTGGGCCAGGCCCAAAACAGGGCACAAGCACGCGCGGCCTGGGTTACGCTGTATCTTACTCCGTATCCACCATGCCTCTCCCGAATGGCACGCGTCGAATGCGGCGTCGTGGGAGAGATCGTGGGTGGTTTCTTTATTCGGAAAGACGGAACGCCCGCCCCTTCCCTCTTTATAAGCAGGGGAAACAGGGGCAGTTCGCCCATCTCGCCGGTTGCTACTCCAATCTCAGAAATCTCCGCCACTCCCCCCTTCTTCCCAAAGCTGAAAGAGAGCAGCGCTCCGCCCCCCATCGCCACCAGCATCACCAACACCGTCGATCTCCCCCACCGCCTCCGCCATGGCTTCGAAAGCCGACAAGGGGAAGGTCGTGAAGTCGGCCGAGGCGCAGCGGCTCGTGGTGCTGCGAAAGGAGCGGGCAATCTTCCCCCCCTCCCAGCTCGCCGCGAAGGAGCTGAGGGAGTACTACTACCTCTTTTGGTCGACGGAGACGCGAGCGCATCCGCTTACGAAGGTACTCCCAGCTGCCGCTTCGGAACTGGCTCCGAATGGATAACCTTTCTTCGCGCTGTTCTTCTACTGCGGGCTCTGCCCGCCTTTCTCTGAATTTTTCTGCGATATCATGAACACCTATGGGTTCCGCCTCCTTGACTTCACCCCTAATGCTGTTCTGACCATGGCAGTTTTCGCACATCTCTGCGAAAACTTTGTCGGAGTCTATCCAAACGTAGCTCTTTTCCGCCACTTCTTTATGCCTCGAGTTGAGAGAGGGGAGCCTTTATCCGGCGGAATCGCCTGGATCTCGAGAGCTGGCAAGAAGGAAGCTTATCTGGAGGGAGGGCTCCGCAGCAGGTGGGAGGAATGGAGAGCAGAATGGTGCTGGATTGTCGAGGAGAACCCGCAGCTGTTTACCGCCCAGTGCCAAGCCCCAATAGCGCGCGACAATGATTGGAGCAACGTGGCCCGGAAGACGACAGGCTGAAAATTGCCGTCACCCGGATCCTACGCCTTAGGCTTGCCGGGCTCACCATAGGCGCCGTTGGCACAGATTTTCTTCGCCGCCGCATCGCCCCCCTGCAGGAGAGGAGGAGACCCGCCTGGGAATTCCAGAATGCGGAGGATATCATGAATCTACGCCCGGGCCTCAACTTCAACTTCACTGTCCTGGAATTGGATGCGATGATCCTGGAGCTGTTCAAGCGCGATCCTCAGCATCCCAAAGCGTTCATGTTGCCGAGGGGTGTCGTTCCGCTGTGCAACAACTCCTCGCTCGACCGCATCCGTGCAATGATGCCGTTGTGCGATTCGCATGGAATTGTCCCAACTTGGCAAGAGCCTGCAGACGACGTCGTGCGGGATTTCTTTGACGGCTTGGTAGAAGTGCTGGTCTGCTCCAATGAACAGAAGAGCCTTACTCGCGACACCACCGATGTGGAGATGCAGCGCATCGCCACTAGGCTGGAAGAGGCGGCAGCAGCCGCTGCCGCGGGCGAGTTTGGATTCACCGTGGAGGAGGCAGAGGCATAAGAGGCGGCAAGCCTTGTCGAGCGAGAGGAGCTTGCCGGCGAGGAAGAGCTTGTCGGGCCTAAAGCTGAGTCGAGCGAGCCCGCCGAGGGCGCAAGCGACTCGTTCAAGATCGGCTCCTCCTCCTCCCCACCTTCAGCCAGCTCGTCGCAAGCGGAGCCCCCAGCTCCACCGAGAAGGCGTCTCCACAAGGCCGGGGACGTAGCGGGGCGGCAGACGAGTCAACAGCCGCGGTGCCGCGCGACACGCTCTACCGCGGCAAGCACTGTTGCCGCGGGAGCGCCTCACACCGCTGTGGCAACTGGAGCGGGGTCTTCCCGGTCCACCGCCACTGCTCCTGCCAAGCGGACAAGGGAACCTACTCCTCCGCCTCGTCGCACCGGAGGCGAGCCGGACTTCGATCTCTCCGCGCTCAGCTCCGACGAGGAAGAAGAAGAGTAGGATTCTTTGCTGTACTTGTAGTTCTTCAATTCTTGCTGTTTTTGTCTTGTGTCTGATTTGCTTGACTCCGAACCCATTCCTTTCAGGACTCTGGCCCAGAGAGCGGCGAAGAGAGCCAAGGTCCCGGTGATTGTCATCGAGGATGAACCCATCGCGACAGCAGGGGGTGTGTCCGAGACCACCTTGCCGGACCCGGCAACTATTCCCCAAAGTAGCCCCCAGCGCAGCCCCCAGCGTAAGTATATGGTTTACCTCCTACTGTCAGGCGCGCATGGGTGCTCTTTCTTTGTTGATATCTGACTGTTAGTTTGTGTAGGAGCAGAGCAGCCTCACCAGGAGTGCCCGGAAGCCGCTCCCAAAATGCCATCTGCTTCGACTACACCGCCAAGGGAGGATTCCCCGGCAAGGGAGCGTTCTCCGGCAAGGGAGAATTCTCCGGCAAGGGACAGTTCTCCGGCAAGGGAGAATTCTCTGGCAAGGGACAGTTCTCCAGCAAGGGACAGCACCAGCGACCCTCCGATGGTTGAGACGATGACAGCAGATCCTAGTACAGGTAATCCTCTTGCTTGAAAAACTTCCCTGGGGTTCTTCTTCTTCTGATTTTCTTTTTGGATATTTGCTTGACTTTTCTCCTTTTTCCGTTTGTCAGATCCATCTGCCACGGAGCCGATGGAAACCGAAGTCGCTGTCAGGACCCCGACTTAATGTCACATCGATCTAGCCGGTAACACTTCATATCACTTTGCGGCCTCACGCACGGTGTTCCCACGGGTGTCGCCTTACCTTTGCCCGGGACCGTTTGCGCCTTTTGGCTCGCGTATATGATAGTGTCGCTAGCATCCATATGATAAAGAGCCCGGGCTGACATGACTAGTCGTAAACCCAAAGTGGCACAGACTTACAGGGACAGGCATCCATGACCCAGCTTCGAACGTGTCGGTCATCAGCAAGTGGGTCCGGGCTGTAGCACTGGGCTAGCAGGACTCCGGTAAACCGGGCTGTAGCGGGCTAACAGGACTCCGGTACTCAATGCGTGACATTTCCCCGAAGGGACAGACACAGGAACGAAGAAGGACACATGCCGGCCAGCCTAAGTGTTCCAGAGCAGTAGCAAGCTACCATGGCTCAGCGATAACACTAGGAGACATTTCCCGGTAAGAGAGGCTACTAAAGATAAACAACTAGATAGTCAGATCCCACACATACCAAGCATTTCAATAACATACACACAATATGCTCGATATGTGCAATACAACATGGCATCACAAAATGACTCTACGACTCAAGTAGTTTATTCAATAGGCTCCGAGGAGCGAGACATTACAAACATGGGTCTCATGACCCAACAATCAGAGCATACAAGTCAAAACACAAGCGGAAGCTATCATGTCTGAGTACAGACATCTATAACTGAAAAAGGCTGAGAAGCCTGACTATCTATCAGATCCTGCCGAGGGCACAAGATCGTAGCTGAGGTAACAAGCTAAACGTCGAAGACCAAGCGGAACTACTAGTGAGACTGAAGTCTCTCTGCAAAAACATAAAATAGGCAAACGTGAGTACAAATGTACCCAGCAAGACTTACATCAGATCTATCTACATATGCATCATTATCAACAAGGGGGTGGTGGAGTTTAACTGCAGCAAGCCAGCTTTGACTCGGTGGCTATCCTGAACTACGACTGCAAGTAACTCTTTTGAGGTGGCGCACACGAGTCCACATATTCACCATATCAATACACCACTATGGATCCGCTTCCGTCTCCCTGCGAGAACGCCATCCATAGCACTCACGCTTATCTTGCGTATTTTAGAGTATCCACTTTCACTTGTCTATGAACTGTACAAGGGGTCCACGTTTCCATATCCGAGGAATCCGGCTATTCGAATAGATGATGTTAACCCTGCAGGGGTGTACTTCTTCACACACGCTCTCGCCACTTACCGCCCTGTACACGTCATGTACCTCGGCAACCTTCAAGCGGAAGCCGGGCGAGGGAGTCGGCCACGACCTGACTAACCGAACAAGTCTCTAGTCCAGGTTTATCGCCTATTCAGGTTCCATCCGCAAGGAGATCCGGCCGGGGTGTCGCTTACGGCCCCAAACGATGTGTGCAGGGTTCCCAAGCCCACCATCCGGGTGCCACTTGGTACACCGGGCCACTGTGCCTAGTCTGTCCCAAGCCCACCTGTACCGGGTGCCACTTGGTAGACTACTAACACTGCCTACAAACACCAGAAACTAGTTGCAACTCCTGGACAGAGATCAAGTTGATTAATAAGTCGAGAGGGCTTGGAGCGCCCGGAGCCCAATGTGTGGTAGTAACTGATCATGGATCACAAACACAGAACTCAGTTCCTGAGGACGGCTGCAATGAGACAACCCACCATGTACTCCTACATGGCCAACGATGTCAGGACCCCGACTCGATGTCACATCGATCTAGCCGGTAACACCTCATATCACTTTGCGGCCTCACGCACGGTATCCCCACGGTGTCGCCTTACCTTTGCCCGGGACCGTTTGCGCCTTTTGGCTCACGTATATGATAGTGTCGCTAGCATCCATATGATAAGGAGCCCGGGCTGACATGACTAGTCGTAAACCCAAAGTGGCACAGACTTACAGGGACAGGCATTCATGACCCAGCTTCGAACGTGTCGGTCATCAGCAAGTGGGTCCGGGCTGTAGCACTGGGCTAGCAGGACTCCGGTAAACCGGGCTGTAGCGGGCTAACAGGACTCCGGTACTCAAAGCGTGACATTTCCCCGAAGGGACAGACACAGGAACGAAGAAGGACACATGCCGACCAGCCTAAGTGTTCCAGAGCAGTAGCAAGCTACCATGGCTCAGCGGTAACACTAGGAGACATTTCCCGGTAAGAGAGGCTACTAAAGATAAACAACTAGATAGTCAGATCCCACACATACCAAGCATTTCAATCATACACACAATATGCTCGATATGTGCAAATACAACGAAGCATCACAACATGACTCTACGACACAAGTACTTTATTTAAGGCTCAGGGAGCCATACATATCATACACAAAGGTACGGGTCTCACGACCCAACATACAAGTCATACAGTCATACAAACCAGCAGCGGAAGTAACTTGTCTGAGTACAGACATCTAGTAAAATAAAAGAGGCTTGGAAAGCCTAGCTATACTACGTGGTCCTTCACAAGCTCAGGGTCGCCACCTGGGTCTTTAGCCTACTCGTTGATGTCAACGTCTACATAGAACCCATCAGAAGGGGTTGCAGCGTCTTCTGTAAAAATGTAGATTATAGCAACATGAGTACAAGGGTACTCAGCAAGTCTTACATCAGATCCTACATACATGCATGTTATCAAGAAGGGTTGGTGGAGTTATTGCAGCAAGCCAGCTTTGACTCTTGGCTAGGCTATCCTACGATACTCCAACTTGAAATGGTTTTGCGCACACGAGTCCACTACTCACCACTTCAATACACTACCGAGGATCCACCTCCGTCTTCCTACGGAAGAGCCATCCTCGGCACTCACACTTATCTTGAGGCTTTTAACAGTTTCCATTTACTTGTCTATGAACTGTATAGGCAACCAAGTAGTCCTTTACCGCGGATGCGGCTATTCGAATAGATCATGTTAACCCTGCAGGGGTGTACTTCTTCATACACGCTCTCACCACTTATCGTCGTTTACACGACATGTACTCGGCAACCTTCAAGCGGAAGCCCAACGTGGGTGTCGGCCACGACCTACCTAATCACCTAAGCCTCCAGTCCAGGTTTATCGCCTATTCAGGTTCCATCCGCAGGGAGTCCGGCCGAGGTTTCCCATACGGCCCCGAACGATGTGAACAGGGTTCCCGAGATACCTAACGGGTATTCGGTACACCCGGCCACGTACCTACCGCATCACAGCCCACCCCTACGGTCAGCGCTGTCCACGGCCTCCAGTAGGCTACAAACACCAGAAACTACTTGCAACTCCTGGACGGAGAACTAGGGTGAATAAGAAGCCGAGAGGGTCCATTGGTTTCGGGCCCAATGCATTGTAGTAGCTGATTCTTAAATCACACATACAGATCTCAGTGCTTAAGGTCGGCTTCAATGAAACAACCCACCATGTACTCCTACATGGCCTCTCATCGATACCTTTACCAAATCGTGTTCACCACACCACTCTCATTACCGACATAATCATTTCACTCTAGCCCATCACCCAGATGAACCAGACCTGACACGACTCTAAGCATAGCAGGCACAGCAAGGTAGGAACAACACATACATATGGCTCAATCAACTCCTACACATGCTAGTGGGTTTCATCTAGTTACTGTGGCAATGACAGGTCATGCAGAGGAAATGGGTTCAACTACCGTAGCACACAGCAGTTTGAAACGCGTTGTCTTAATGCAGTAAAAGAGAGCAGGAGCGAGAACATGGGATTGTATCGATATGATCAAATGGTTGGTTGCTTGCCTGATGGTTCGATGCACGGATACGGTTCTTCGTTAGGGTAATCACGGTACTCCTCGGAGGCAGAACCTGTCGCAAGGGACATCGATACACAACATCACCAAACAATGTGCAACAATATGATGCATGCATGAAACATGGCAATATGAGTGTGTTGGGCTAATGCAACTAAAACCAGAAGGGTTTGAACAAATTTGAATCAAGGATTCAAATTTCAAATTCAAATATGGCCTTTTAAAGTGCTTTTCCTTGTTCTGCTTGAAACATCAATTTAACTTGTTTGATCATGCATGAAAATAGTACAGATGGATAGATTGGATTTTTCTGATCATTTTTCATATATAATTTGTCCAATTTGGAGTTACAGAATAAAAGTTATGAATTTTTGAAGTTTAAATAATATTCTGGAATTTCCTGATTTAAATTAAATCCAGAAATATAATTATTGCGCCAGCATGACGTCAGCATGACGTCAGTGGTCAAGTGCGGCTGGCTGAGGTCAAACCTGACGTGTGGGGCCCACACGTCAGTGACAGGGGGGTTAAACAGGGTTAAATTAATCCTAATTACTAATTAGTGGCGCTGGGGCCCACTAGTCAGTGTCAGGGGGTTAACTAACAGTGGTTAGCGCTAATCCTAATTAGCTACAGGGCTGGGCCCACCTGTCAGGGACTCAGGGGGGGTTCCTGCCGTGGTCAAAGTGGGTCAAACCCACCGGCGACGTGACGCCGGCGAGGCCCGAGACGGCGGCGCGATGCGGGATCGCGCTACAGGGCACGGGCGAGGCCGTTCTTGGGCTCGTTGGAGAGCTCTTGCTCCCGCGCGTCGAACGGTGGTGGTGGCCGTGCCTGAGGTGGCCGGAGTCGACGGCGGCGAGCTCGGCTGCGGCGGCCGGAGTTCGGGTGCGGTCGGAGTCGGCGTTGCAGGGGGTTTGGGGAGGCGTTGGTGCGTGCTGCGTGCTCCTAGTGAGGCGTGGAGCACGATAGTGTGCTCGGTTGGGCGCTACGGTGACCGTGGCCACGACGGCGGCATCGCCGGCGGCGTGGAGCTCTCGGCCAAGGTGGGGCTAAGGCCTAGAGGTCGAAAGAGACCAGGGGAGAAGGGGGAAACGACTCGGGGGCTCACCGCGGTTGCAGTGGGCGTCGAAGCGGGCTCGGAGACGCGCTGGAGACGGCGAATTCGACGGTGATGATGGTCGGAGCCCGAAGAGGGGAACGGCGACGTGGCGGCGATGCAGGGCTTCCGGAGGCCCGTGAAGCGGTGGGGAGGAAGAGGGGGTTGTGGCGGAGCTTCTGAGCTAGTCGGGGGAGCGAGGGGTGGCCGGAGACGGCTGCTGTGGCGAACGGCGGCGACGGTGGTGTTCGGCCGTGAGAGAGAGAGCGAGGGAGAGGAGGGAAGAGCCGAGGGAGAGTGAGAGAGAGCAGGGGGGAGGCGTGGCGTCGTCCAGGGGCATCGAGGCGAGGAGGGGAGGGCAGGCAGGCAGGGAGAGAGGTGGCGTGGCGCGGTGGCGCGCGCGCGCGCCGGCCACACTCCCCTCCCTCTGTCGGGACGAAGACGACAGAGGAGGGAGACGGGCTGGGCCGCCTGCTGGCTGGGCCGGCCAGCTGGCTGGGCTGCACAGGGAGGAGCCCAGGTAAGCTTCTCCCTTTTATTTTTTTTCTGTTTTCTAATTTCTGACATTTGTTTTGATTTAAATAATATATTAAATCATTTATTTAACTTATGCCAATTTTTGCAGGGGCTAGATATATTATTCCAGAGCTCCTTTAAAATTGGCATAATGTTTGGACATATATTAATATATATAGAAATATATTTCCAATGCAAATATTTATGCATTAACTCCAAATGCCCAAAATAAATGTCCATGAGCCACTAAAAATATTGGTTTGATTTTTATCTCTGTCCAATATTTTCAGAGAGCAACATGAGCATTTTCTTGGACCCTTTTGGAGAAATTTTTATTTGGGTCATTTTCAATATGATTCTGAGGGTTTCACAGATCCCCATTTCAAGTTTCTGATGAAAGAGTAAACATGATGCAACACTCTAATGCATGACTAGCTAGGGTGTGACAACTCACCCCCACTCAAAAGAATCTCGTCCCGAGATTTGGGTTCCTCCGGGAAGAAGGCGGGGTACTCAAGTCGAAGACGATCCTCCCTTTCCCAAGTTGCTTCATCCTCAGAATGGTGCGACCATTGTACTTTGAGAAACTTGATGTTATGACGTCGAGTGGTACGCTCGGCCTGATCGAGGATACGAATGGGGTACTCTCGATATGTAAGATTATCTTGGAGATCAAGCGTTTCGTGGTCCACTTCACGGATAGGATCCGAGAAGCAACGCCTGAGTTGAGAAACGTGGAAGACATCGTGGACTCTGGAGAGGTGCGGAGGTAATTCCAACTGGTAGGCAACTTCTCCTCGTTTGGCGAGAATGCGAAAAGGTCCAATGTAACGAGGAGCCAATTTGCCTTTGATACCGAAATGATGGGTTCCCTTCAGAGGGGTGACCCGAAGATAAGCCTTCTCGTCAACCTCGAAAGTCATAGCCTTATGTTTTCGGTCATATTGACTCTTTTGACGAGATTGGGCTGTTTTCAACTTTTCACGAATGATACGAACTTGTTCTTCTGCTTCCTGAATCATATCCGGGCCAAAGAATTGTCTTTCCCCGGTCTCTGACCAGTTAAGGGGTGTTCGACACCGTCGTCCATAGAGAACTTCAAAAGGGGCTTTACCCAAGCTAGATTGATAGCTGTTGTTGTAAGCGAATTCGGCAAATGGAAGGCACTTCTCCCAGTCCATTCCGAACGAGATAACAGAGGCTCGAAGCATGTCTTCTAGAATTTGGTTGACGCGTTCCACTTGACCACTCGACTGAGGGTGGAAGGCGGTGCTAAAGGAGAGACGGGTTCCCATAGCATTTTGGAAACTTTCCCAAAATCGAGAGGTGAAAAGACTTCCTCGATCCGAGTTAATTTCCAAAGGAACACCATGAAGGGACACTATTCGGGAGATGTATAAGTCTGCCAGCTGACTAGCGGTTATACTCTCACGAACAGGTAGGAAATGGGCTACTTTGGAAAGACGATCGACCACGACGAAAATAGCATTATTCCCTCTCTTGGTCCTGGGAAAACCGGTAATGAAATCCATACCAATTTTATCCCATTTCCATTCAGGAATAGCTAAGGGTTGAAGGGTGCCAGCAGGGCGTTGGTGCTCTGCTTTTACACGACGACAGCCGTCGCAATTTGCAATATACTGAGCAATTTCTCTCTTCATCCTAGTCCACCAGAACCTCTGGCGTAGGTCCTGATACATCTTAGTACTACCGGGATGAATGGTGAGAGGAGATTCATGAGCTTCCTTAAGGATCAAACGCCTCAGGTTTCGCACTTTGGGAACCACTAGTCGATTCCCGAAGTATACGACCCCTTGATCATTAATAGAGAAGCAATTCGCAATTCCTTTCTGAATGTTTCTCTTGATGCGGGAGATTCCCGGATCTACCTTCTGTGCTTTGATAATCTGATCCGTAAGGGTAGGTTTTGCCACCAAGGTGGAAATAAAACCTTGAGGAACAATGTGAAGATTAAGTTTCCGAAATTCCTCATGGAGAAGCGGTTGACTTTGTTGTAACATCAGGTTGTTACAATAAGATTTACGACTTAGCGCATCAGCCATGACGTTGGCTTTCCCTGGGGTGTAGGTTATTCCTAAATCGAAGTCTGTGATCAATTCAACCCAACGTCTTTGCCTGAGATTCAAATCCGGTTGGGTGAAAATGTACTTCAGGCTTTGGTGATCAGTGAAAATTTTGCAACGATTACCGAGGAGGTAATGTCGCCAGGTCTTAAGTGCATAGACTACGGCTGCAAGCTCTAGATCATGAGTAGGATAATTCTCCTCATGTGGGTGCAATTGCCGTGAAGCGTAGGCAATTACGAGTCGATCTTGCATAAGGATGCAACCTAGTCCTTGTCGCGAGGCGTCGCAGTAGATAACAAAGTCTTTGGAGAAGTCTGGTGGTACCAGTACGGGAGCAGAAGTCAGGCGTCTTGTCAGTTCCTGAAAGCTGTGCTCACATTGTGGAGTCCACTCGAACTTCTTATCTTTCTTGAGGAGTTCGGTTAGAGGTTTAGCAACCTTGGAGAAGTTCTCGACAAAGCGACGACAATAGCTCGCTAAGCCTAGAAAACTCCGAACTTGCTTGACCGATTCAGGTGGAGTCCAATTAAGGACGGCTTGAACTCGCTCAGGGTTAACAGCAATACCTTTACCAGATATTACATGACCCAGATAGGTCACTTCTGGCAACCAGAATTCACATTTAGAAAATTTGGCATAAAGGTGATGCTCTCGAAGTTTCTTCAACACTAGCCTTAGATGTTCGGCATGTTCTTCCTCGTTCTTGGAGTAGATGAGTATATCATCGAGATAAACTACGACGAATTTATCCAAATACTCCATGAAGATTGAGTTCATTAACCGAGAAAAGGTGGCTGGAGCGTTGGTTAAACCGAAGGACATGACGGTGTACTCGTATTGGCCATAACGAGTAACAAAGGCCGTTTTAGGAATGTCCCCGTTTCTGATTTTGATTTGATGGTAGCCCAATCTCAAATCCATCTTGGAGAAGACTGAGGATCCAGCGAGCTGATCATACAGATCGTTGATCCTGGGAAGCGGATATTTGTTCTTGATTGTGACCAGATTGACAGGTCGGTAATCTACAACCATCCGGTCCGTACCATCCTTCTTCTTGACGAATAGGACGGGGCAAGCCCACGGAGATGAACTAGGTCGGATGAAACCCTTTTTCAAGGACTCATCGAGTTGTTTCTTAAGCTCGGCTAGTTCTAGGGGTGCCATCTTATAGGGTCTTCTAGCAATCGGAACGGTTCCTGGAATGAGGTCTATTACGAACTCAACATCCCTGTCAGGTGGAACACCTGGCAATTCTTCTGGGAAGACATCCGGGAAGTCACGGACTACCGGAACGTCCTCAAGGTCTGGCAAAGGGCTGGCGTTAAGAGAATATAATTGTCGCTTGGCTATTCGGGTCAAGACATTGACTATCTTCCCCGAAGGATGGGTGAGTTGAACAGTCCTAGAGAAGCAATCAATTTTGGCTTGATGAGCTGACATCCAGTCCATACCCAGAATGATATTAATATCTGAAAATTTAAGGGCTATCAAAGATGCGAGGAAAACAAGTCTGTCGACTTGGATTTCATTTCCATAACTTACCCTAGAGGTCTGCCATCTAGAACCAGGGGTAGAAATTTCCATAGTGGATGGCATGTCACAGAATGCAACGTTATGCAAACGAGCATAATTTTCGGATATAAAAGAATGAGAGGCTCCTGTATCGAAAAGAACAGATGCCGGGTGGCAATTAACAAGAAGCGTACTGAGAACGACGTTGGGATCCTCTTGAGCTTCTTCGGCAGAGATACAGTTGACATGGCCACGTGTAGCGGTGACCGGCTTGGCGTGGAATACTTTTCCTGTCGGCTTGCCACGGCCAACAGCTTTAGCAAATTGATTGGGGTTGGTCTGGGGACACTCACGCATATAGTGGCCAGATTCCCCACACTTGAAACAAGTCACGGAACTGGTACGTGGAGGAGCATTGTTGGTTGGACCCCCATAGGGCTTGGCCGGTGCGGACTGTTGAACAGGGTGAGGCGCCTGGAAAGATGGCCTCGGTGTGAACCTGGGTGGCAGGGCGGTGTTGGGTACCCACACGCGGCGCTTCTGAGGACCAGCACCGGATGAGGAACCCATATCACGACCATGCTTGCGTGTTGCGTCATAGTCAGTCTGACCAGTTTCAGCACTGATGGCTTTGTTGACAAGTTTCTGGAAGGATGTGCACTCATGCAGACGGAGGTCGCGGCGAAGCTCAGGACTAAGGCCCTTACGGAACCTTGCTTGCTTCTTGGCATCGGTAGACACTTCCTCAGTTGCATATCGTGCGAGATTACCAAACTCCCTGCTGTAAACATCCACAGAAAGTCGGCCTTGGGTGAAACTGCAAAATTCTTCACGTTTACGGTCCATGAGACCCTCCGGAATATGATGCTCACGGAAAGCCTCGCTGAACTCAGCCCAAGTAGTGACATGGCCCGCTGGGCGCATAGTTCCATAATTTTCCCACCATAGACTGGCGGGGCCTTCAAGATGATATGCAGCAAAGGTGACCTTGTCAGCCTCAGCTACTAGCGCGGAACGCAGCTTGTGAGAGATACTGCGAAGCCAGTCATCAGCGTCGAGAGGCTCGACGGAGTGGTGGAACGTGGGTGGATGCAATTTGATAAAATCACTGAGTGACACCACGTTAGCCCTCTGATGGTGTGCTGTATTCTGTTCAATACGCTCCAGCAAACGGTTGGTCTCCCGCTTGTTTCTCTCAGCTTCCATCATAACCTCGGCTAGTGAAGGAGGATGAGGCAGATTTTCATTCCTGCCCTCACTGCCTTCGGCCTGCTCTTGAGAAGCAGGGTTAGCGCGCGTGTTGACCATCCTAGGTAACAAGACAATGATTTAGTCAGAACGATAAAATTCCGACATAGGATACAGAATGTAAGGAATAATTCGGAATGCAAGATGATCATCCGTATGACATGGTAAATACAGAAACTGCTTCTTTATTCCATCGTCATACACACCATACAGGGTTTAGTACAAGACCAAACAAAGTACTATTACGGTGAAAAAGGATTACATCTCATCGGAGGCATTCCAAGCTCCTATACATTATTTTCCTACACCTCCGGAAGGAGTACAAACTAGGTCATATCCCACGAGTCACGCGGGACGATAGACGACACAGCTAGTGCGAACTAGTGATACTACCACTAACTCAGACCGATCCGTAGTAGTCCTCGTAAAAGTCACCTCCATAGCCTGGAAGCTCAACATGATCATCCGGAAACAGACGATCTCGCGGAGCTTGTGGACCATAGGGGCTAGGATGAGGCCTTGGACCAACAGACGGTAGCCTGCGGGGACCGCGAGGTGGGGTGATGCCTCCTACATCACGCCAAACCATCACGTCTGGCAGAGCAGATCTCACAGGATAGAGATCGCGCATATCTGAGAATCCAGCTTGCACCGCCGGTGCGAACCGAGTCAAAGTGGCCCAGTGGTCAGCACGGGTATTGAAGAGCTCTAACCTCAAGGCCCGATTTTCACGGTCCTTATCCTCGAGCATCTCAGCAGTGGTGCGAGTCCGTGAATCCTCCTGAGTGGGGTCAGCATAAATAGCCTGGAGATACCCTTCTGCTCCCGGAAGTGATCCTGGCATATACCGGAAATCAGAGTCCCAAAATAAACCAGATCTGACTCGCATAATGGTCATCATAGAGTAAGCGGCGTCCTGCACAACCATCTCAATAGTAACCCCGAGTCCATAGGAGCAGTGAAGAGGCTCGGTGGATCCAGGATAAGATGGAAATATCCTGACAGTGCAGAGATACTGGCTTTGATTAAAATCTCGGAATTGCTCTTCGACCGTGTACTCAGGATACCAACGGTATCCAGCCTCAGTCATTACCCTGACCAACTTGGCAGTATGGCCGGGTACATCTAGGCATCGAGTCAGGCGAACCACTTGATTGAGGTCGCGAGTGGCCATCTGAAAGCACAATCATAATGCAAGGGCATTAGAATTTCTAGCAAAATTTCGGCAGCATAACAGCTGTAAATGCTCAAGAAGGATTTTGAGACATTTGACAAAGGAGTTCGTACACACTCAACATCATCATGTCAAAGTTATGAAACCATTCTAACAACATAATGTGGTAGTAAAACTGAACTAGGCTTGTATCCATCAAACTTATAAGGTACTACTGATTAGTAACACGTGATCCTGATAGAGAGACCAGATCCTAATTCCTTAACCCCCGGTGGAAGAATGGACTGACTCAGATCAGAATGTCATAAGATAGAGAAGTAAAAGAGCCTTACGTTCCAACCCACAAACAATTCCCCTACATATAACTAAAGAATTTCTAGACTCAACATCGACCAGTTTGGCTTGGAGAACCTACAGGCAGTCCGGCTCTGATGCCAACGCTGTCAGGACCCCGACTCAATGTCACATCGATCTAGCCGGTAACACTTCATATCACTTTGCGGCCTCACGCACGGTGTTCCCACGGGTGTCGCCTTACCTTTGCCCGGGACCGTTTGCGCCTTTTGGCTCGCGTATATGATAGTGTCGCTAGCATCCATATGATAAAGAGCCCGGGCTGACATGACTAGTCGTAAACCCAAAGTGGCACAGACTTACAGGGACAGGCATCCATGACCCAGCTTCGAACGTGTCGGTCATCAGCAAGTGGGTCCGGGCTGTAGCACTGGGCTAGCAGGACTCCGGTAAACCGGGCTGTAGCGGGCTAACAGGACTCCAGTACTCAATGCGTGACATTTCCCCGAAGGGACAGACACAGGAACGAAGAAGGACACATGCCGGCCAGCCTAAGTGTTCCAGAGCAGTAGCAAGCTACCATGGCTCAGCGGTAACACTAGGAGACATTTCCCGGTAAGAGAGGCTACTAAAGATAAACAACTAGATAGTCAGATCCCACACATACCAAGCATTTCAATCATACACACAATATGCTCGATATGTGCAAATACAACGAAGCATCACAACATGACTCTACGACACAAGTACTTTATTTAAGGCTCAGGGAGCCATACATATCATACACAAAGGTACGGGTCTCACGAGCCAACATACAAGTCATACAGTCATACAAACCAGCAGCGGAAGTAACTTGTCTGAGTACAGACATCTAGTAAAATAAAAGAGGCTTGGAAAGCCTAGCTATACTACGTGGTCCTTCACAAGCTCAGGGTCACCACCTGGGTCTTTAGCCTACTCGTTGATGTCAACGTCTACATAGAACCCATCAGAAGGGGTTGCAGCGTCTTCTATAAAAATGTAGATTATAGCAACATGAGTACAAGGGTACTCAACAAGTCTTACATCAGATCCTACATACATGCATGTTATCAAGAAGGGTTGGTGGAGTTATTGCAGCAAGCCAGCTTTGACTCTTGGCTAGGCTATCCTACGATACTCCAACTTGAAACGGTTTTGCGCACACGAGTCCACTACTCACCACTTCAATACACTACCGAGGATCCACCTCCGTCTTCCTACGGAAGAGCCATCCTCGGCACTCACACTTATCTTGAGGCTTTTAACAGTTTCCATTTACTTGTCTATGAACTGTATAGGCAACCAAGTAGTCCTTTACCGCGGACGCGGCTATTCGAATAGATCATGTTAACTCTGCAGGGGTGTACTTCTTCATACACGCTCTCACCACTTATCGTCGTTTACACGACATGTACTCGGCAACCTTCAAGCGGAAGCCCAACGTGGGTGTCGGCCACGACCTACCTAATCACCTAAGCCTCCAGTCCAGGTTTATCGCCTATTCAGGTTCCATCCGCAGGGAGTCCGGCCGAGGTTTCCCATACGGCCCCGAACGATGTGAACAGGGTTCCCGAGATACCTAACGGGTATTCGGTACACCCGGCCACGTACCTACCGCATCACAGCCCACCCCTACGGTCAGCGCTGTCCACGGCCTCCAGTAGGCTACAAACACCAGAAACTACTTGCAACTCCTGGACGGAGAACTAGGGTGAATAAGAAGCCGAGAGGGTCCATTGGTTTCGGGCCCAATGCATGGTAGTAGCTGATTCTTAAATCACACATACAAATCTCAGTGCTTAAGGTCGGCTTCAATGAAACAACCCACCATGTACTCCTACATGGCCTCTCATCGATACCTTTACCAAATCGTGTTCACCACACCACTCTCATTACCGACATAATCATTTCACTCCAGCCCATCACCCCGATGAACCAGACCTGACACGACTCTAAGCATAGCAGGCATAGCAAGGTAGGAACAACACATACATATGGCTCAAGCAACTCCTACACATGCTAGTGGGTTTCATCTAGTTACTGTGGCAATGACAGGTCATGCAGAGGAAATGGGTTCAACTACCGTAGCACACAGCAGTTTGAATCGCGTTGTCTTAATGCAGTAAAAGAGAGCAGGAGCGAGAACATGGGATTGTATCGATATGATCAAATGGTTGGTTGCTTGCCTGATGGTTCGATGCACTGATACGGTTCTTCGCTAGGGTAATCAGGGTACTCTTCGGGGACAGAACCTGCCGCAGAGAGCACCGATTCACAAACATTACCAAACAGTATGCAACAATATGATGCATGCATGAAACATGGCAATATGAGTGTGTTGGGATAATGCAACTAAAACCAGGGGTGTTTGAACAAATTTGAATCAAGGATTCAAATTTCAAATTCAAATATGGCCTTTTAAAGTGCCTTTCCTTGTTCTGCTTAAAACATCAATTTAACTTGTTTGATCATGCATGAAAATAGTACAGATGGATAGATTGGATTTTTCTGATCATTTTTCATATATAATTTGTCCAATTTGGAGTTACAGAATAAAAGTTATGAATTTTTTAAGTTTAAATAATATTCTGGAATTTCCTGATTTAATTTAATTCCAGAAATATAATTATTGCGTCAGCATGACGTCAGCATGACGTCAGTGGTCAACTGTGGCTGGCTGAGGTCAAACCTGACGTGTGGGGCCCACACGTCAGTGACAGGGGGGGTTAAACAGGATTAAATTAATCCTAATTAGGGGTTAGTGGCGCTGGGGCCCACTGTCAGTGTCAGGGGGGGTTGACTAACAGTAGTTAGCGCTAACCTAACCACCTGGCCGACAGGGCCCACGCGTCAGTGACCCTGGGGGGTCAAACCCCAGGTCGGACAAGTCAAACCCCACCGGCGACATGACGCCGGCGAGGCCCGAGACAGCGGCGAAAGTGCTTTTTGCCATTCCGGCAACCAAATGGACGGCGGAAGGCATCTACGTGTTGCTGAGGTTGAGCCGCGACTATTGGTGGTGGTGGTTGGGCTCGGGGTGGCCGGAGTTGACGGCGGCGAGCTCGGCTGCGGCGGCCGGAGTTCGGGTGCGGTCGGGATCAGTGTTGCAGGGGGTTTGGGGAGGCGTTGGTGCGTGCTGCGTGCTCCTGGTGAGGTGGGGAGCACGATGGTGTGCTCGGTTGGGCGCTACGGCGACCGTGGCCACGACGGCGACATCGCCGGCGGCGTGGAGCTCTTGGCCGAGGTGGGGCTAGGGCCTAGAAGTCGAAAGAGACCAGGGAAGAAGGGGGAAACGATCCGGGGGCTCACCGCGGAGCTGCAGGGATGGTTAGCGGGCTCGGGGACGCGCTGGTGACGGTGAATTCGACGGCGACGACGGTCGGAGCCCGAAGAGGGGAACGGCGACGTGGCGGCGATGCAGGGCTTCCGGGGACCCGTGGAGCGGTGGGGAGGAAGAGGGAGTCGAGGCGGAGCTTCTGAGCTAGTCGGGGGAGCGAGGGGTGGCCGGAGACGATGGCTATGGCGAACGGCGGCGACGGTGGTGTTCGGCCGTGAGAGAGAGAGAGCGAGGGAGAGGAGAGGAGAGCCGGGGGAGAGTGAGAGAGAGCAGGGGGAGAGGCGTGGCGTCGTCCAGGGCGTCGAGCGAGGAGGGGAGGGCAGGCAAGCAGGCGAGCAGGTGGCGTGGCGCAGTGGCGCGCGCGCGCGCCGGCCACACTCCCCTCCCTCTGTCGGGACGAAGACGACAGAGGAGGGAGGTGGGCTGGGCCGGCTGCTGGCTGGGCCGCACAGGGAGGAGCCCAGGTAAGCTTCTCCCTTTATATATTTTTCTGTTTTCTGTTTTTCTAATACTTCTGCAACTTTGTTGAATTAAATAAAATACCTAGGCTAGTTCAAAAATCACCAAACTATTCCTGGCCCATAGTTGGATTATTTCCAACATGAAACATTTTAGTTTGGAGATATTTGAGCATTTAAATATTTTATATTATTTTAAATGCCCAAATTCAAATATTTATGATTTAATTCAAAAACCCTAGGATGGCCTAGGAAAATGTGTACCATTTTTGGCAGAGGTTCTGAACCAAGACAAAAATGATGGGCATTTTAGAAGGGCATTTCAGGTTCATTGAAAAATTATTTTAGTAACCCTAGTTGGTTTCAGAGGGGACTGGGGGTTCTGTCATCCCCATTTCAAGTTTCTGATGAAAGAGTAAACATGATGCAACACTCTAATGCATGACTAGCTAGGTTTATGCTATACTACGTGGTCCTTCACAAGCTCAGGGTCACCACCTGGGTCTTAAGCCTACTCGTTGATGTCAACGTCTACATAGAACCCATCAGAAGGGGTTGCAGCGTCTTCTGTAAAAATGTAGATTATAGCAACATGAGTACAAAGGTACTCAGCAAGACTTACATCAGATCCTACATACATGCATAGTATCAAGAAGGGTTGGTGGAGTTATTGCAGCAAGCCAGCTTTGACTCTTGGCTAGGCTATCCTACGATACTCCAACTTGAAATGGTTTTGCGTACACGAGTCCACTACTCACCAATTCAATACACTACCGAGGATCCGCCTCCGTCTTCCTACGGAAGAGCCATCCTCGGCACTCACACTTATCTTGAGGCTTTTAACAGTTTCCATTTACTTGTCTATGAACTTTATAGGCAACCAAGTAGTCCTTTACCGCGGACGCGGCTATTCGAATAGATCATGTTAACCCTGCAGGGGGTACTTCTTCATACATGCTCTCACCACTTACCGTCGTTTACACGACATGTACTCGGCAACCTTCAAGCGGAAGCCCAACGTGGGTGTCGGCCACGACCTACCTAATCACCTAAGCCTCCAGTCCAGGTTTATCGCCTATTCAGGTTCCATCCGCAGGGAGTCCGGCCGAGGTTTCCCATACGGCCCCGAACGATGTGAACAGGGTTCCCAAGATACCTAACGGGTATTCGGTACACCCGGCCACGTACCTACCGCATCACAGCCCACCCCTACGGTCAGCGCTGTCCACGGCCTCCAGTAGGCTACAAACACCAGAAACTACTTGCAACTCCTGGACGGAGAACTAGGGTGAATAAGAAGTCGAGAGGGTCCATTGGTTTCGGGCCCAATGCATGGTAGTAGCTGATTCTTAAATCACACATACAGATCTCAGTGCTTAAGGTCGGCTTCAATGAAACAACCCACCATGTACTCCTACATGGCCTCTCATCGATACCTTTACCAAATCGTGTTCACCACACCACTCTCATTACCGACATAACATTTCACTCTAGCCCATCACCCAGATGAACCAGACCTGACACGACTCTAAGCATAGCAGGCATAGCAAGGTAGGAACAACACATACATATGGCTCAATCAACTCCTACACATGCTAGTGGGTTTCATCTAGTTACTGTGGCAATGACAGGTCATGCAGAGGAAATGGGTTCAACTACCGTAGCACACATCAGTTTGAAACGCGTTGTCTTAATGCAGTAAAAGAGAGCAGGAGCGAGAACATGGGATTGTATCGATATGATCAAATGGTTGGTTGCTTGCCTGATGGTTCGATGCACGGATACGGTTCTTCGTTAGGGTAATCACGGTACTCCTCGGAGGCAGAACCTGTCGCAAGGGACATCGATACACAACATCACCAAACAATGTGCAACAATATGATGCATGCATGAAACATGGCAATATGAGTGTGTTGGGCTAATGCAACTAAAACCAGAAGGGTTTGAACAAATTTGAATCAAGGATTCAAATTTCAAATTCAAATATGGCCTTTTAAAGTGCTTTTCCTTGTTCTGCTTGAAACATCAATTTAACTTGTTTGATCATGCATGAAAATAGTACAGATGGATAGATTGGATTTTTCTGATCATTTTTCATATATAATTTGTCCAATTTGGAGTTACAGAATAAAAGTTATGAATTTTTGAAGTTTAAATAATATTCTGGAATTTCCTGATTTAAATTAAATCCAGAAATATAATTATTGCGCCAGCATGACGTCAGCATGACGTCAGTGGTCAAGTGCGGCTGGCTGAGGTCAAACCTGACGTGTGGGGCCCACACGTCAGTGACAGGGGGGTTAAATAGGGTTAAATTAATCCTAATTACTAATTAGTGGCGCTGGGGCCCACTAGTCAGTGTCAGGGGGTTAACTAACAGTGGTTAGCGCTAATCCTAATTAGCTACAGGGCTGGGCCCACCTGTCAGGGACTCAGGGGGGGTTCCTGCCGTGGTCAAAGTGGGTCAAACCCACCGGCGACGTGACGCCGGCGAGGCCCGAGACGGCGGCGCGATGCGGGATCGCGCTACAGGGCACGGGCGAGGCCGTTCTTGGGCTCGTTGGAGAGCTCTTGCTCCCGCGCGTCGAACGGTGGTGGTGGCCGTGCCTGAGGTGGCCGGAGTCGACGGCGGCGAGCTCGGCTGCGGCGGCCGGAGTTCGGGTGCGGTCGGAGTCGGCGTTGCAGGGGGTTTGAGGAGGCGTTGGTGCGTGCTGCGTGCTCCTAGTGAGGCGTGGAGCACGATAGTGTGCTCGGTTGGGAGCTACGGTGACCGTGGCCACGACGGCGGCATCGCCGGCGGCGTGGAGCTCTCGGCCAAGGTGGGGCTAAGGCCTAGAGGTCGAAAGAGACCAGGGGAGAAGGGGGAAACGACTCGGGGGCTCACCGCGGTTGCAGTGGGCGTCGAAGCGGGCTCGGAGACGCGCTGGAGACGGCGAATTCGACGGCGATGATGGTCGGAGCCCGAAGAGGGGAACGGCGACGTGGCGGCGATGCAGGGCTTCCGGAGGCCCGTGAAGCGGTGGGGAGGAAGAGGGGGTTGTGGCGGAGCTTCTGAGCTAGTCGGGGGAGCGAGGGGTGGCCGGAGACGGCTGCTGTGGCGAACGGCGGCGACGGTGGTGTTCGGCCGTGAGAGAGAGAGCGAGGGAGAGGAGGGAAGAGCCGAGGGAGAGTGAGAGAGAGCAGGGGGGAGGCGTGGCGTCGTCCAGGGGCATCGAGGCGAGGAGGGGAGGGCAGGCAGGCAGGGAGAGAGGTGGCGTGGCGCGGTGGCGCGCGCGCGCGCCGGCCACACTCCCCTCCCTCTGTCGGGACGAAGACGACAGAGGAGGGAGACGGGCTGGGCCGCCTGCTGGCTGGGCCGGCCAGCTGGCTGGGCTGCACAGGGAGGAGCCCAGGTAAGCTTCTCCCTTTTATTTTTTTTCTGTTTTCTAATTTCTGACATTTGTTTTGATTTAAATAATATATTAAATCATTTATTTAACTTATGCCAATTTTTGCAGGGGCTAGATATATTATTCCAGAGCTCCTTTAAAATTGGCATAATATTTGGACATATATTAATATATATAGAAATATATTTCCAATGCAAATATTTATGCATTAACTCCAAATGCCCAAAATAAATGTCCATGAGCCACTAAAAATATTGGTTTGATTTTTATCTCTGTCCAATATTTTCAGAGAGCAACATGAGCATTTTCTTGGACCCTTTTGGAGAAATTTTTATTTGGGTCATTTTCAATATGATTCTGAGGGTTTCACAGATCCCCATTTCAAGTTTCTGATGAAAGAGTAAACATGATGCAACACTCTAATGCATGACTAGCTAGGGTGTGACAGTCGCCGGCGAGGAGAACGCGCGCAGCAATACCGACGACGCCGTTGCTACCGAAGGAGAAGCCGGCGCTGATGATCCTGCCGGCGAAGAGGCCGCCAAAGCTGCCGCCGCAGAAGCTGGCGAGGGATCCGGCGATCGCACTGACGACCCCGAGGCCGCAGGAGCGTCAGGCGCTACACCGACCGCCAACCCCTCCGCCGCTGCTGCAGCGCCAGGCTCCGAAGAGCCCCAGCCCGGCGCCTATTTGAAGGCCGGCGACGGCATCTTTATCAAGCTCCCCTGGGCGTCAAGCTCCAGGGCGCCGGTCGAAGGAGAGATCTTGGATGGAGAGGTGCTCGCCTCCGCTGGGCTGACGCTGGTCGATGCGCCAAGCAGCAGCAGCGACGAGCCTGAGGAGGAGCGGCTGCTGCGGAAGCTGTTGTTGCTTTACCGCGCCCGACAGGCCAAGCTGGAATCCCGAGAAGCGCTTGTCGCGAAAGCGGGAGTGGACATCAAGAGGCGCGCAGAGGAGCTCCGGGGTCTCAGGCAGGAAGCTCTCCGGTCCCTGGCAGAGGAGCGGGAGCAAGTCGCCGAGGAGCGGAAAGCCTTCCTCCTCGAGAAGGCTGAAGTTGAAGAGCAACAGTGGCTTGTTGCCGAGAAGCTATCTGCGCAAGAAGGCGAGTTGGCGCAGCGCAAGGTCAACCTTGACAGCCACGAGGAGGAGCTTGCCATGCGCGAGCAAGCAATTGACGGGGCTCTCAAGGAAGCAGAGGATGCTGCCGCAGCTGCCGAGGCCGCCAAGAAGGAGCTGGAGACGAAGATGGCGCAGCTGGAGGCCGATCTCAAGGCGAGCAGTGAGGAGCTTGCTGCGCTCAAGCGTGAGCGCGAGAAGGACGCCGCCGCTCATGGCGAGCTACAGGGTCATCTCGCTGCGAGGAGCAAAGAGCTTAGTGCCACCAAGGACTCCAACGCAGATCTTGAATTGAAGTTGGTTACTTTGACTCAGACGCTGGACGGCGCCAGGGAGCGGGAGGTGGCCTTGACAGAGAAGATCAAGGCCGACGAGGCGCTGCTGGCGAGTGCTGCCGCCGCCCAGGACACTTTTAGGGAGAATGCGGAGCACTGGACGGAGGGTCTCGTGGATGTTGCCGCAGCGATCGACAGGGAGCTGGCGCAGCTGGGGATGGAGGATCTCGGGTACTCCTCCGATGAGCACCTCCAACCCAGCGCCAAGCTCAGCTTGTTCTTTAAAGGCGTAGCGACGGCCCTCCAGCGACTCTAGGAGAAGATCCCAAAGCAGCTGGCCGACGAGTCGCGCAAGATCTGCGCAGGAGCTCTTTAAAAGGTGCTGGTGAAGGTGGCCTTCCGCAACCCAGGCCTCAACCTCACCAACGTCCTCAGGACCTTGCCGCCGGATGCTGATCTGGAAGTGCTCAAGACCCTTTTCGCACCCATTGTGGACAAGGTGAGCGATATCAAGAGGGTTGAGGGCAATCGCGTAGATTAGGCCGCCTGTTTTCTCTTTTTCTTTGTCGCTGCTGGTCATGTCATGAGAACAATCTGTTAGAGCTGCGGCAAGCTATCTTGTAATATAACTCTATTTTGGGTAGAGATTGCTGTGTTATTTCCTTTACTTGATTCCTTCCTTTGTATGTTTTTGCCCTACGCTTTTAGGGAACTTGTCGGCGCAGGCACCTGGGCCGCGAGCGCTGAGTGCGGGACGTCAGCAGCCTGCTGGCGGTGCCGCTTCCGACAAGAAACCTTGTCGCAACTAGTCGCAGCTCACTTAAGTTGTTGAGTGGACTCGAAACAAAGTAAGGGCGCAACTAGCTACGAATTGGTTCCTCCGCGCATAGGTTTTCCATACAAAGCACGGTCGTTCGAGGAAGATAACTTAAAAATTTTAAAACTGATTGCTCAAACTTTGGCAACTTAGCTTTTCTGTCGTTTGCTTCCCGGTAAGGCAAAACTTCCTTGAACGACGCCTGGCCCACACCATTATCTTCTCTTTTCCCCCGGCAAACTTGTGGGCGAGGGAACCTTCCTTTCCTTGAGAAAGAGAAAGAAGAGAAAATAAAGATATGGAGCCTTACGGCTCGTTATTGCTTACCGGGGGTAGGCGCTACACAAAGTGTCAGATAATGCATGCAAAGGAAAGTAGAAAGCATGAAATTGACAAGATGTGCAGAGCACATGAGCTTTACTTATGCACGGGGTCTGCGCCCGGCTTCGTACAAAGGATTACATGCAACATCGGCAAGACTTGTACAAAAGGTGGTTGTCGGAACGGGTTCCGGCGACCGCGCCGTACGGGTAAAACTTACGAAGATGCTCAATGTTCCAGGAGTTGCTCACCGGAATGCCATCTTTGGTCTCAAGGCGGACAGCGCCAGGACTAGTGACTCGTTTCACCCGGTAAGGGCCTTCCCACTTTGGCATCAACTTGTTGGAATTCTTGGCGGACTGAATGTGCCGAAGAACAAGGTCGCCTTCCTCGAGACTTCTGGCATTAACTTTGCGGCTATGGTAGCGGCGCAAAGCTTGCTGGTATCGAGCAGCTCATACAGCGGCCTGAAGACGGTCCTCCTCAAGGAGCTGCGCGTCATCTTGTTGCAACTACTCTTGCTCAAGCTCATCATAAGCGAGCACTCAAGGTGACCCGTATACGAGTTCCGTGGGGAGAACTGCCTCTGCTCCATAGACTAGAGCGAAAGGTGTCTGGCCAGTGGCTCGATTTGGCGTCGTCCTGATCGACCAAAGAACCACCGGCAGCTCCTCAATCCAGTTCTTGCCGCACTTGCGCAGCCTGTCGAAAGTCCTGGTCTTGAGCCCGCGCAGCACTTCAGCATTCGCCCTCTCCGCTTGACCGTTACTTCTTGGATGAGCAACAGAAGCGAAGCAGACCTTGGCGCCAAGATCTTGGACGTACTGCATGAAGGTGCGGCTCGTGAATTGCGTGCTGTTGTCGGTGATGATCCTGTTAGGGATCCCGAAGCGGCAAACAATCGACCTAAAGAACTTGACTGCTGACTGTGTTGTCACCTTCCTCACTGCTTCCACTTCCGGCCACTTTGTGAACTTGTCGATTGCAACGTACAAGTACTCAAAGCCCCCGACAACTCGGCGAAAGGGGCCGAGGATGTCGAGCCCCCAGACCGAAAATGGCCAGGATAAAGGGATCGTCTGGAGAGCTTGAGCTGGCTGATGTATCTGCTTGGAATGGAACTGGCACGCTTCACACTTGGTTACTTGTGCAGTTGCATCCTGGAGGGCTGTTGGCCAAAAGAAACCTTGCCGGAACGCTTTGCCGGCAAGTGCTCTTGCGCTAATGTGGTGACCACATATGCCTCCATGTATCTCTGCCAACAGCTTTTGTCCGTCTTCCTGGTGAATACACTTCAATTTCACACCGTTGAGTCTTCTTCTGTACAATGTGTTGTCGACAAACTGGTACATACTTGACTTCCGGGCTACTCTTTCCGCTTCTTCTTGCTCTTCGGGAAGTTCTCCTGTCTGAAGGAAACGGACAATCTGCTGTGCCCATGCTGGAGCTTGCGGCTCGACAACTAGGACTAAAGGCACATCTGCTGCTGCGGGAACATCCGCTTCTGCGGCGAGAACCTGCGGCTCAGCCGGAGCTTGACGTTCCCCGGCAAGCTTGCCGGAGCAAAACTTGTCGGGAGCGTCTGCTTCAACGGAACAAACCCTAGGGCTTGTCGGAGTAGACTGCTCCTCAGCACCCTTGGTGTTGATCTTGGGGACCTTCTTGGCGGCGGCTTCGGGGAGCTCTGCCGGAAAATAGTCACCAGAGATCAACTTCCTCTTCTTGCTCTGTCCAGTTGATGGCGTTACAGACGGTTGAGTCAGCTTGAGCACAAAGATCCCTAGTTCCACAGGTAACTTAAGTGCGGCGCACTTCGACAAGCCATCGGCAATGTCGTTCTGAGCTCTTGGAACATGTTCCATCTGTAGGCCGTCAAAGTGCTCTTCTAGCTTTCTCACTTCATCAACGTAAGCTTCCATCAACGGACTCTGATAATTCTTGTTCACTTGGCGGACGACAAGCTGTGAGTCACCCCTGACAATGAGCTTTTTGATCCCAAGGTCTGCTGCGATCCTGAGACCGGCAAGCAAACCTTCATACTTTGCGGTATTGTTCGTTGCTTGCTCCTTGGGAAAGTGCATCTGGACTACGTACTTGAGGTGCTCTCCGACGGGTGCAACAAGTAGCACACCCGCACCGACACCTTGCAGCGAGAAGGCACCATCAAAGTACATCAGCCACTCTTTGCTTGCTTCCTTGACGGGGATGCTTGTTTCTGGAATTTCTTCATCTTGCGTTGGCGTCCATTCTGCTATGAACTCTGCCAATGCTCTGCTTTGGATAGTGGAAGTGCTCTCAAACTTGAGGCCAAAGCTTGACAGTTCCAGTGCCCACTTAACAATCCTGCCTGTTGCTTCTGGATTTTGCAGTATCCTCTTTAGCAGAAAACGAGTGACAACTGTGATCTCATGTGCTTGGAAGTAATGGCGCAGCTTTCTCGAGGCCATGAGAAGGCCGAAAAGCAATTTCTGCACACCAGAGTACCTTGACCTAGCACCCTGCAGAAGGGAACTGACAAAGTAAACTGGGCGCTGCACCATTCTTTTCTGCATCTTCTCACGCGCCTGCGCAGATCCATCTTTGTCGGGACTAGAGCTTGCCGGTGAAGTCCCCTGCTTGTCGTTGGATGCATCTGCCGTGGTTGCTGGCTCATCATCCGCCTCCCTCTCCGCTACTAACGCAGCACTAACCACTTGATTGGTTGCCGCTATATATAGCAGCAACTTCTCTTGTGGCTTAGGTGCGAAAAGTGTTGGAGTGGAGGACAGGTATCTCTTTAAGTCCTGCAGCGCAGCCTCCGCTTCCGGAGTCCATTTCATTGGACCTGCCTTTTTCAATATTTTGAAGAATGGCAGGGCGCGCTCAGCAGACCTAGAGATAAACCTGCTGAGAGTAGCTACGCAACCGGCAAGTCTTCGTACATCCTTGACGCGCTTTGGTGCTTCGATCTGCTCAGTGGCCTTGATCTTGTCGGGATTGGCTTCAATTCCCCGCTGAGACACGAAGAACCCGAGAAGCTTGCCGGAGGGGACTCCAAACACACACTTCTCGGGGTTAAGCTTGAGGTTGATCTTGCGCAGATTTGCAAAGGTTTCGTCTAAATCTTGAATCAGAGTCGCCTTGTCCTTGCTCTTGACCACTATATCATCCATGTAGGCTTCCACATTTCTGTGTATTTGCGGCTCAAAAGCGTCATGGACTACCCTTGCAAATGTTGAACCAGCATTCTTTAAACCGAAAGGCATCTGTACGAAACAGTATGTGCCACATGGGGTGATGAATGCGGTCTTCTCCTCATCCTGTTCTGCCATGAAGATCTGATGGTATCCTGAGTATGCATCAAGAAATGAAAGCAAGTCACATCCGGCCGTGGAGTCAACAATCTGGTCGATGCGCGGTAAGGGAAATGGGTCTTTGGGACAAGCTTTATTGACATCGGTAAAGTTGATACAAAGCCTCCATTTCCCGTTTGCCTTGCGCACAACTACAGGGTTGGCCAACCACGTAGGATGGAGCACTCCTCTGACAAGGCCTGCTGCTTCCAATTTCTTGATTTCTTCTGCGATGAATTCTTGGCGCTCCACTGCCTGTTCCTGACTTTCTGCTTGACGGGCCGCGCATGAGGACAGACGGCAAAATGGTGCTCGATTACTTTCCTGGGAACACCGGGGATGTCAGACGGTTGCCACGCAAACACGTCGACCTTCGCCCGCAGGAAAGTAACGAGCGCGCTTTCCTATTTAGGGTCGAGAGTGGCACTGATGGTGAAGGTATCACCAGTGCCGTCCTCCTTGGCGGACACCTTCTTGGTCTCTGGTGGAGCTACCATTGTCTTCTTACACTTGTCGGTGGAGCTCGATGGTGCGTCCTCAACGGCAGTGCAGCACTCCGAAGAGGTGCCCTTGCCGGAGTGGGCATCAGAACTCTTGCCAGACTTGGTCTTCTTCTTCGCCCCGGGAGCTTCAACGGCAAGTGACTTGCGATCTGTTGCGGCTGCTGCTTCCCGGTAGATCTTGTCGGCGCAGATAAGAGCATCCTTCTTGTCGCCAGGGACAGAGATGACACTTATCGGGCCTGGCATTTTCAGCAGGTTGTATGCATAGTGAGAGGCTGCCATGAATTTGGCGAGTGCTGGACGGCCGAGTATCCCATTGTAAGGCAATGGAAAGTCAGCAACGTCAAAAGTGACCCTCTCAGTCCTGAAGTTCAACTCGCTGCCAAATGTCACCGGCAACGCGATCTTTCCCTTCGGCTTGCTCCTTCCCGGATTGATTCCTTGGAATGTGCCGGTCTCTTCGAGCTCGCTATCAGGGATCTAGAGTTTCTGGAGTACCGCGGAGGAGATCAGGTTCAAGCCGGCCCCGCGCGTCACCTAGCATCTTGGTGACCTTGAGGTTGCGGATAGTTGGTGAAACCAACATCGGCAAGCACCCGACCACAGTTATGCAATCAGGGTGGTCCTCAATATCAAAGATGATAGGCGTGCTGGACCATTTCAGAGGCTTGCGTGACTCGACGGGTGGTTCTGCCGCATTGACTTCCCGCACCCATTGCTTGAGCTGGCGGTGCGAAGTATGCAGAGAAGCACCGCCGTCAACGCACAGGACCTCCATGGCTTTCTGGAACTCCTGCTCATCGGTCTCGTCATCATCCATATCTTCATCGTCGTCATCATCTTCATCCTTGTCGCGACCGCGGGGAGGTCTGTCTCCTTGCCGCTGCTTGGCCTTGCCGCGGCGTCCTCCTCGGCCGGGGCATTTCTTGCCGGCTCCTCCAGCACCTTCCTGGGCCTTCTCCTTGTTGCGTCGCTCGTATTCAGCTTTTTGCTGCTCGACAAGCTGCTCGACTTTCTTGCAGCTCTGGAGGTCATGGCCCTTGGTGCGGTGGATCTTGCAGTACTGCTTGTTGGTGCCGTCCTGCTTGTCGGCGACCGCCACAGCCTGGTAGTTGGTGCCCGCGACAATCTCCTTGCCGGAGCTACCAACTTTGGCTTTCTTGGCGCCACCTCCGTTGCCGGACTACTCAACGACTAGCACATCTTTGCCTTTCTTCTTCCTGTTGTTCCGCCGCCGGTTTTTCTTTGCCGGGGCAGCCTCCTCACTATCAGATCCTCCTGCTTCTGTATTCTCTCCAGGGAATTTCCTCCCTTCCTCAGCACGTGCACACTTGTCGTCTAGGGCATATAGCTCACCGACGTCTCTGATCTTGCACATCGCCCTCTCCTCCCGCATCCTGCGGTTTCGCACGTTTTGATGGAACGCGCTAATTACCGTGGCAGGGTGGACATCTGGGATGTTGTGCTGTACGCGGCTGAATCTCTGAATATACTTGCGCAAGGGCTCTCCTTCCTTTTGGGCGAGCAGATGAAGGTCGCTTTCTTGGCCATGAGGCTTGTGGCCACCTGTAAAGGCGCCGACAAACTGATGGCATAGGTCTGCCCAGGAGGATATGGAGTTGTCCGGCAAGTGCATGAGTCAGGATCTGACATTGGGCTTGAGCACCAGCGGGAAGTAGTTGGCCAGGATCTTGTCGTCCCGCCCCCCGGCAGCTTGCACCGCGATGGTGTAGATGCTGAGGAACTCCGACGGATGTGACTTGCCGTCGTACTTCTCTGGTACGTCTGGCTTGAAATTCTTCGTGCTGGGCCACTGGACTTGCCGAAGCTCACGAGTGAACGCAGGGCAACCTACCGTGTACGGCAAGTCGCCTGGTTCCCCTGGCGCATGCATGTCGACAGAGGGCCCAACGCGCTAGTCCGATTGGCGCCGCGCTTCTCTTCGGCGCTCGATGCGAGTACGAGCGTCTTCTTGCTGTCGTTCGTGAAGAACTTGGCACTGATCGCGACAAGCTCGCGGATTTGATGACGCGGTAGAGTCGCTGTCGAGGTGGATCCGGCGAGTCGGCGATCTTGGCCTTCGGGGTGGTGAGTGCATGGTGGTTGCACCCCCACCTGTTTCGTCGCCATCGGCTCGTGCCTGGCAGTCCTGCCGCAACAGCGATGTACTTGGCTGCCACGGAGTGTCGCCGTTGGCGAAGCTGATGAGACTCTGAATGGTGGCCCTCCATCCATCGATCTTGTCTGCCGTTGGAGGGTAATCCAGGAGCAGTTGAGCTCGCGCCAAAGCTTCTGCTGGAGTGGTGGGCGGCAGTGGCGAACGGTGCAAGGAGTGGGATGTGCTCGGACTTCTAACTATGTTAGAAGGAGCAGTATCCCGTTCAGGCGACCGTGTCTCGCTCGTGCCAGCATGTTGGCGTGCATGCTGGTCTTGAGCACCCCGAGATCCACCAGCTCGATCTTGGTCCAACAAACGTATGGCACTGCGAATACCATGCCGTTGTCGGTCCTGCGCCTCCTGAGATGGGCGCGGTACATGTACGGACGCCGAGGTCTGTGCAGCCTTGTCCTTGGACTTGGCAGCACCGTGGGCTCCCTCGTCGATGCCCGTTCTTCTGCCGGCGTCTACCCCACCACTGTTTGCTCCGGTGGTGGTGGGATCGACGCGGATGGAACAGCTGCCTCCGAAGCCTTCTTCTTCGGTGGCTCGTGTGAACGCCAGATCAGGTCCACACAAACTCGACGCCCCCTACCTGGCGCGCCAAAGATGTCGGGGAAGCTGATCCACGAACACCTATGGGACCGGCGGACCAAGCCCCTTTCGGTTCGGCGGGGGGCGGAGATCGCAAGAAGAGCGGATCGAGGTGAAGCACACGAGCAGTTTACCCAGCTTCGGAGCTCTCCGGAGAGATAACACTCCTACTGCTGCATGTCTGAGTATATTGAGTGTGTTGGGCTAATGCAACAAGACCAGATGGGTTTGAACCATTTTGAATCAAAGATTCAAGTTTCAAACTCATACATGGCCCTTATAAGTGCTTTATTTAGTTCTGCTCTAAACATCATGTTAGCTTGCTTAAACATGCATGAAACCAGTACAGATGGATAGATTGGATTTTTCTGATCATTTTTGATATATAAAACTTTGCATTTGGAGTTACAGATTAATTTCTATGATTTTTTAAAGTTTGGGGTATTTTCTGGAATTTCCTGTGTAATAATAATTCCAGTAAATAAATTACTGCGTCAGCATTACGTCAGGATGACGTCAGCGGTCAACGGAACAGTCCAAGTCAACCCTGACTAGTGGGTCCCGTGTGTCAGTGTAATTAGTTTAACTAAATATCAATTAGAACTAATCCTGATTAGTTAACAGGGCTGGGCCCTACTTGTCATTGACCCAGGGGGTCAAACTGGGCCCACCCGTGGTCAAACGAGGGGTCAGCGGGGTCAACTCACCGGCGTTTAGCCGCTGGCGAGGCCGAACGCGGCGGCGAGAGTGGTTTTGTGCGTTCCGGCGACTAAATGAGCGGCGGAGGGCATCTACGGGTAGCTGGGAGCAAGCCGCAGCTCTTGGTGGTGGTGGTTGAGCACGGGGTGGCTGAAAACATCGCCAGCGACGACTTTGGCGGTCGCCGGTGTTCGGGTGAGGTCGAACTCGACGCTAGGGGGCACGGCGAGGCGCGTGGAGTGATGCTACGGGTTCCTGCGGGTGCGGTGAGTGCGATGGACACGGTGGTGTGGCCGGTGGTTGGCCGGAGACACGTCGGCAACGAGCTCGGCGGCGGTGCATGCGGTGAAGCTCCGTGCGCTCGCTGTGGTGCACGAGAGCGAGAGAGGAAAGGGGGGAGAGGTAGCTAGGCTCACGGAGGTCTCGAAGAAGCAGACGGCGCGGTCGGGGATGAGCTGGTGCGGCGGCGACGGCGAAGGGGATCTCTGGCGATGGAGGATCGGACGAGGTTGGTGCAGTGGCTTCGGGGCACGCGAGCGCTCGGGGCTCAGCTAGCTCAAAGGAGAGGAGGGCGGCGAAGCTCCTGGACACGGTGGCGTGGCGCAAGGACGACGGTGCGATCCAGGCCAGCAGCGAGGCGAGGGGGGTGAAGCAGGGCGGCGGGCAGCTGAGTGGCGCGCGCTGGCGTCGCCGTCGAGCACCTGCCTGCCTGCCTGGCGAAGGCAAGCAGCTCGCTGGAGCGGCTGCTGGGCTGGGCCGGCAGGTGGGCTGGCTAGGCGGGCTGCCAGGTTAGTTCACTCTCTCTCTCTCTCTCTTATTTATCTTTTTTAATTATTCTGTAACTTTGTGGACTTACTAAAAATACCTAAACAACTCCTAAATTTCCCAAACTACTCATGGCCACTAGCTGGAATATATACAGCATGGAACATTTTAGTTTGGAAATATTTGAGCATTTAAAATAATTTATATAATTTAAATGCCCAAACCCAAATAATTATGATTTAATTCAAAAACCTTAGGATGACCTAGAAAATTGAGAACCACTTTTGGCAGAGGTTCTGAACCAAGACAAAAATGATGGACATTTTAGAAGGGCATTTCAGGTTCATTGAAAATATTTTTAGTAAACCCTAGTTGGTTTCAAAGGGGGCTGGGATTCTGTCATCCCCATTTCAAGTTTCTGTTGAGAAAAAAATAGACATGATGCAACACTCTAATGCATGAACTAGCTAGGGTGTGACAAAAGGAGTCATACCGAGCGTGGAAGCCCGCTTCTTGGGCTCTCTAACATTGGATGTCGTATTCGGCTCTCCCGGCAACTTTCAAAGCGAAGAACTAATCTTCGACATAGCTTCGTTCCGAAGTGGCTATCATGCACTACTCAGAAGAATGGCCTTCGCCTGTTTTAATGCAGTCCCGCATTATGCTTATCTAAAACTCAAAATGCCTGGACCACGTGGTGTCATTACGGTCAGTGGAAATACGAAGCGCTCTCTTCGTACAGAAGAATACACGGCAACTCTAGCAGTCAAAGCACAAAACGGCCTATTCAAGCCGAGTAGCACATCGGTCGTTAAGACCGTAGAAAAAGCTAAATGTGTCCGGCGCACACCTCAGTGCGGCAGCTCAGATAAACCCGAGCTCGATTAGGAGCTACGCCCCCATCGACCGCCCCATAAGGAGATACACGCAAAAATCCTTGGGCAGCGTCGGGGGCATTTGCATGCAAAAAGTCCATAGTTTGGCTCGACCCTATTCGGACTCTAGAATTTATCTTCCACGGTTCATTAAAACGAACCAGCTTTACTTACGGGCACACCAGATTCTTTTACCTGGTATTTTTCTTTTTACAGATGGCCATCATACTATACCCTTCAAGGATACTCCACAATAGAGACAAAGGCGCAGACATGCAGCAAGGCCCCACAACAAGGTTTCTTTTTTAGATTAAGACCTTGTGTAAACCTTTTTTTATCTCTTTTTGTTTTATACTTTCCTGGCATGTAAAATGTCCAAGAAAGATATCGGCATTATCCGTAAATATACGGCTTGCCGTACTGAAGTGGATGTTATAGAAGCAACTTGGTTCGTATTGTGTTTTGAGATTTATACTCTCACCACCTGCGCTCTTTCCTCACGTCGGATCGCCATACGTGCCTTGATACAGGGGTCTATCACCAGGGGCTGTATTCAGCCCGGTGTATATTGAAAAGTCCGGACACCTGCAGGGAGTGTTCGGTGTCGCGAGTTTAGCCTTATATGCATCAACTCCGAATCATGTATTTGGTCAATAGTTGGGTTGCCCGGCTCCTGTGCTTACTACCTTACGTTCCGCTATATCGGCTAGGGTTGTAAAGGGAGAACTACTGCGATTGTGTCCTGGCTCGTCCGGATGATCACCTCAGTAGAGAAAGCGAAAAACTGACTGTCATGATGCGGCAAGAGCTGGTCAATCACTCGATGGCTCATCGGAATCTTCGCGATTCCCTCCGTGTTAAACGAAGGACCGTCCTTCTGGTCATGTATGTAAACACATCGTATTCGGATAACGCGGACATACCAGGGGCTATATAGTAGCCCCACCATCAAATTCCTATGGCTAAATGAAAGTGTTAAAGCTCTATAGTCTGATTGCCTAGTTCGCAACACTAACACCTCCTTAACGGTCCAAGACATTGGGTCAAGTGTGATCAAGTGCTTTTCCGAACACCCCCGCGTTATACGCGAGGGGGCTGAAGCCGACGACTGCAAACTTTCAGATTGTATACATAAAAAAGACGGCCGCACAGCAGGCAACAAAACTTTTCGGGCAAAAAGTATAAAAACATAGCCTTAAAAATATCATAATATTGTTATTACAATTTTGATACACTTTACTCGAACATAATATTTTTCGAGCACTGATCCTCTATCAAGCGGGCACCCTCCAGGACGTCCTCAAAATAATGCTCGGGCGTATGATGGTCCTCGCCCTTGGGTGGACCTTGCGCTGCAATATCGGTGGCCTTCATCTTCACCCAATATGTCTTAACGCGGGCAAGGGCCATCCGTGCACCTTCTATGCATGTTGACCGCTTCATAGCATCGATACGCGGCGCCGCATCCACAAGCTGCCTCACCAAAATGAAATAACTATTCGGAAGGGGCTCAGTTGGCCATAGCCGGACTACGACGTCCTTCATTGAAGTTCCGGACATCTTATGGAGCTCGACCCATTGGGCCATCTGTTCATTCAACAGTGGACGCTTTGCCGTGTCAAATTGTGACCAAAATAGATTTTCTGTCGCATGTCCTTCTCGCGCATGGAAAACTGATTCACAACGGCAACACTCATCGGAAGGTCCATAAAGGTGCCACAATTGATTAAGCGGAGCATACTTCAGATCGCCAAACTTAGTTTGCAATAAAAAGGGCTTACCAGCCGCGATCTCCCCGGCTTGCCGAATCTCCTCCCGAGCTGCTCTAGACTTGGACCGGGCTTCCTTCGCCTCTTTTAAGGCCTTTTCAAGATCGACCGCTTTCGCTTTGTTATCTTTCTCAGGAACTTGGCATCGGCTAGTGGCATCCTTCAGCTCAAGTGCCATAGTAGATATTCTCTCCTCGCACTAACGCTGAGCAGTCTGCTCGGCCTTTAATTCGACAACTACCTTTTCGGTAACCGCATTACTCATCCTGGCTTGCTCCTTGGCCCGGGCAAGTTCCGTCCAAAGGGTATCAACTGCGTTGGCACTATCTGCAGTTATGCATATACAAATTCTCAATATCAAGCTCATTTTATAATACTAGCATGTACTGAGTGCCCCAGAGACATACCTTGCGCCTCGTCGAGCCACCTGTTAATAAGCGTCATGTCATCATCCGCTATGTCAACTTTCCGATTCAAATGTGCTACCTCGGTAGCTTGGGCAATTGCCACGGATGTAACAGCCTATGTTTCAAATTAGTCAGATCATTTCCTAGGCATATATTTTTGATCCTCCGATCGCCTCCCTTTGGATAGCAATCAGAGTCTTAGGGGCTACTATCTATACACATGCGCAATTTGCATTTATAACATAAATAAAATTACACTATGTACCTCGAAACCTCTTAGTAGGCTCATAAAGGCTTCGTCCAGTCCACTTTTCACGGACCGAACTCTTTCAACCACCGTACCCATCAAGGTACGATGTTC
Source organism: Triticum dicoccoides (assembly GCF_002162155.2). NCBI lineage: Eukaryota > Viridiplantae > Streptophyta > Magnoliopsida > Poales > Poaceae > Triticum > Triticum dicoccoides. Next base: position 595,448,035 of record NC_041391.1, read on the forward strand.
CTCTGGGACGGACGCATGTTGCACCATGTCCATCAATGTATCTAGCGCTTCCGGATCCGGAACAGGTTGCGTCATCCCTCGGACATTGGATAGTCCGGGACTTTTGTTGTTCTCATAGGGGCCGCATACCCCTGACTCTGGGCGGCCAAAGTATTACGTTCAGCCCCGGTCTTCACCGCCCCTTGCGCCACTCGTTGATTGGGAAAGATCCCCTGGGACGAAACCTCGGTGTCGTTTGCCTTATCAGGCAGGGAGATTTGTGGAGGCGTCTCGCTCTCCATCATCTCCGGAAGAAGATCCCCCGAAGAGGAGGACTGTTGAGGAGGGCTGCATGGCGGACTGTAAACATGTATTTAAAATATTACCCTTAGAGCCAGGAAAGAATGAGATATGTTTAAAACACCCTGGTTCACTTACGATTCGGCTAAGGGCCTATCTTTACAGAGTGACTGCGAGTCAGCATCGCCCCTGACTGGGATACATTCCTCCACTTAGAAGTTTCTCTCTTCGAGTCTTCAGAGACGGTCCTCTTCTTCCCACGAGGAGAAGGGAAGTCAGATCATCCTTCCCTTCCACCTTCGGAAGCGGAAGTTCCAATCTCCCCGGACAGATTGCCTGGTGTGTCTACAGAGTGGAGGCCACCTTGGGCCTCTTCACGCTCCTCCTTATCTTCCCCTGCCGGCACTTGATATGGTGGCGGAGCCAGCATCCTTGTTAACACCGGATCGATGGAGTCTTCGGGAAGTGGATCCGAACAACTGATTCTCTCCGCCTTATTTAACCAGCGCCTGCCGAGTAAAGCTTTATCAGTATATTGTTATGAGGAATCTGACAAAACTATGTTCGGGAGTTAAGTGCTTACTGGGGTATTTGGATGATTGCAGTCAAGACCGATGTCTTTCGTAGTATCCAACCACTGTTTTTGTGCGCCGAAGAACAATTTCCACATCTCTCTGAGCATCATGCCGGAGAGGTGCTGAAGAGTCCATGGACCTTCCGGATTAAACTCCCACCTGCGGAGAGGGCGTCGCTGACAGGGTAGGATCCGGCAGACTAGCATTACTTGGATTACGTTTATAAGACCGGTGTCCTTCTCTATGAGGCTCCAAATACGACTTTGCAGCGTCTGCACTTCATCAATAGATCCCCAGTCCAACCCTTTGTTGACCCACGATGCAAGCTAAAGCGGAGGGCCAGATCAAAATGCAGGTGTGGCAGCCCTCTTTTTACCACGGGGTTCGGTGATGTAAAACCTCTCCCGTTGCCATAAGTCAGAAGATTCTGCGAAAGAGCCCTTTGGACAAGGAGAGGTGGTGAGTTTGCTTATTGAAGCGCCTCCGCACTCCGCTTGTTTCCCGTTGATTACCCTCGGTTTCACGTTGAAGGTCTTGAGCCATAAGCCGAAGTGTGGGGAAATACGGAGAAAGGCCTCACATGTGATGATAAACGCCGAGATATGAAGGAAGGAGTCTAGAGCTAGATCATGGAAATCTAGCCCGTAATAAAACATAAGCCCTCGAACAAAGGGATGGGGAGCAAACCCAAGCCCTTGGAGGAAGCGGGAGATGAACACAACCCTCTCATTGGATTTGGGAGTGGGAATAACCTGCCCTTGAGCAGGAAGTGTGTGGAGGATTTCCGCAGTCAGGTATCTTGCCTCCCTGAGCTTTGAGATATCCTCCTCTGTGACAGAAGGGGCCATCCACCGGCCTTGAAGGTTGGGCCCGGACATGGTTGGAGGCTTGAAGCAACTGGATTGACCCTTGAGTGTTGGAACTTGATGTGGGAGGTGGAGGAAATAACTAGTATGGAAGAAAAAGGATAGGCCTTAGCCCCTTTATAAAGGCGACGAATATCTAACATCCCTTCTGTGGTCTTAAAACATGCCTATTCCCAAGGAATCATGCCAACATAATGGTTGGGTTACCCATGCCCGTGTTAATAAAAATCCCACAATAAGGGGACACGATCTTTGCTTTGACAAGATGTGCCAATAAAAAACGCCTCCCGAAATGTGAAGTGGCAGGCTAGAAAATGATTCAAAATAATGGCCGGGTGACGATGTAATGTCGTGCTACCAAAATTGTCAGTAGATTGGGCTTGTTAAATATTATATTCTCTACGATTGTGTGTGGAACTTGTTTTGATGAGCCGGACACGATTCTTGTGTTCGAGATCTACTTTGAAGTATTCGTGGAAGGAACCCGCCTTGCAAAGACGAAGACAATCTGCGCGCCGGACTCGTCGTCATTGAATCCTGGTTCAGGGGCTACTGAGGGAGTCCTGGACTAAGGGGTCCTCGGACAGCCGGACTATATACATGGGCCGGACTATTGGGCTTTGTAGATACAAGATAGAAGACTTCTTCCCGTGTCCGGATGGAACTCTCCTTGGCGTGGAAGGCAAGCTTGGCGATTCGGATATGTAGATTCCTTTCTTTGTAACCGACTTTGTACAACCCTAGCCCCCTCCGGTGTCTATATAAACCGGAGGGTTTAGGCTTCTAGGGTTTAGCCACAACAATCATAATCTCATAGGCTAGGCTTCTAGGGTTTAGCCATTACGATCTCGTGGTAGATCAACTCTTGTAATACTCATTCAAGATCAATCAAGCAGGAAGTAGGGTATTACCTCCATAGAGAGGGCCCGAACCTGGGTAAACATCGTGTCCCCCGCCTCTTGTTACCATTAGCCTTAGACGCACAGTTCGGGACCCCCTACCTGAGATCTGCCGGTTTTGACACCGACACCCTCCCTAAGATTGACAAGCTAAGTAGCGTTCAGCAATATGATACTTACTGGGGATGCCGGATTGTTGCAGTCGAGGCCAGTGTCATCTGACGTTCGTGGCCACGTCTTCTGCTTCTTAAAAAGCAGCTTCCAAATCTTTTTGTGCGTCATGCCATAGAAGTGTTGGAGAGTCCATGGCCCCTCCGGATTGAACTCCCACATTTTTAGAGGTCGTCATTGGCAAGGGAGAGCTCAGCAGATGAGCATCACCTGAATCACATCAGCAAGGGTGATGTCCTTGTTTATCATACTCTTGATACGCTTCTGTAGCATCGACACCTCGTCAAGGGACCCCCAATCTAGGCCCTTGTTGGTCCAGGATGCGAGCCGCAACGGAGATCCAGATCTGAAGGCAGGAGCAGCGACCCACTTGGTGCCGCAGGGTTCGGTGATATAGAACCACTCCTGCTGCAACAAATCTTTCTTTGGGCCAGGTAACATGGTTGAGCTTGCTCACCATGGCGCCGCCGCACTCGGTGTGTTGACCTTCAACCAACTTCGGCCTCACATTGAAAACCTTGAGCCATAAGCCGAAGTGTGGAGGGACGCGGAGAAAGGCTTCGCACACGACGATGAATGCCGAGATGTGGAGGAAGGAATTCGGGGCCAAATCGTAAAAATCCAGCCCATAGTAGTACATGAGACCTCAGACGAAGGGGTGAAGGGCGAATCCAAGTCCTCGGAGGAAGTGAGGGATAAAAACAACCCTTTCACCGGGCCCCAGGGTGGGGATGATCTGCCCTGGGGTTGGAAGCCTATGTTTGATCTCCGCCGTAAGGTACCTCGCCTCCCGCAGATCCCGGATGTTCTTCGCAGTTACGGAGGAGGCCATCCACTTGCCCTGAAAGCCAGATCCGACCATTGCTGGAGAAGTTGGGGCGGAAGAAAAGTTTGGGACTTGGGCGCTGGAGCTCGGGGGATTGAAAGGCAAAGGAGGAAGGTGTGAGGTGGAAAAATGGGTCTTTGTCCTCTTATAGAGGCAGAAAACATCAAGCGCCCCCGTATAAGCCTTAAATCTTGCTTATTCCCAAGGGGACATGTGAACGGCATGGTTGGATTACCCAAAACCCATATTGATGAGAATCCCGTAATAATGGGACACGATCTCTGCTTTGAAAAGATGTGTCATTGGCCATGCCTCGAAATGTGAAACGAGGCTGTAAAACGGTTCAGAATAATAATAAGGCCAGAACATAACGTCTCTCTGGAAAAGTGGCCAGTGGACGTGACTTGCTTTATTGTTGCTTTTTACAGCTTAGGGGTGTACGTGTTAAGTAAGGCCAAACACCGCTCTTGTGTGCGGAAAACTGCGTTGGAGTATTCGGAAAGGGGAACCTGCCTTGAAATGTCGAAGACAATCTGCGCGCCAGATACATCGTCATTGAAGCCTCGTTCAGGGGCTACTGAGGGAGTCTTGAACTAAGGGGTCCTCGGGCGTCCGGGCTATGTGATATGGGCCCGACTGATGGGCCATCAAGATACGAGATGGAAGAACCTTCCCCATGTCCGGATGGGACTTTCCTTTGCATGGATGTTAAGCTTGGCGTTCGGATCATGTACCTTCCTTTCTCTGTAACCGACTTTGTACACCCCTAGATCCCTCTGGTGTCTATATAAACCAGAGGGTTTAGTCCATAGGGGCAATCACAATCATATAGGCTAGACATCTAGGGTTTAGCCATTACGATCTTGAGGTAGATCAACTCTTCTAACCCCTATACTCATCGAAGTCAATCAAGCAGGAAGTAGGGTATTACCTCCATTAAGAGGGACATAACCTGGGTAAACATCGTGTCCCCTGCCTCCTTGTTACCTTCGATCCTCAGACGCACAGTTCGGGACCCCCTACCCGAGATCTGCCGGTTTTGACACCGACATCCACGACAGTTCAATTCATCAAAAAAGTGATCTTTCATTTTGGATACCCTCATAGTATCATTACTGATAATGGTACTAATCTGTCTAAGGGTGCAATGAAAGAGTTCTGTCAACAAGAGCATATCCGACTTGATGTATCATCAGTGGCTCACCCCCAGTCTAATGGTCAAGCTGAAAGAGCTAATCAAGAAATTTTGAGAGGCATCAAACCCCGACTTATGGTCCCTTTGCAGATGACACCTAGTTGTTGGGTGGAAGAGTTGCCCTCGGTGCTGTGGAGTATCAATACCACCCCAACAGATCTATGGGTTACACGCCTTTCTTCATGGTTCACGGAGCAGAGGCGGTTCTCCCTAGTGACATACGTCATGATTCGCCCCGTGTGGCGGGTTATGTTAAGCTGATAATGAGACAACACGACAAGATGCTATTGACCTATTGGATGAAGAGCGTGACCTTGCGGCGACTCGTTCGGCGATTTACCTGTAAGATCTACGTTGTTATCACAGCCGCCGGGTTAAAACCAGAACCTTTCAAGAAGGAGATTTGGTGCTCCGGCTCATGCAGGATCAAACTGACATGCACAAGCTATCCCCACCTTGAGAAGGGCCTTTTTTGGTCAGCAAAAATCTAAACAATGGGTCATACTACCTTATCGATGTTTGAGACCACAAGGACTCACGCACATCGGAGGAGGAGACCCACCGGCCGTGGAGTATTGCTCATCTTCGGCCTTATTACACTTGAGCCACCGTCTCTCGTGATGTACATATTTTCACCAATGTATATATTATGATTAGTATAATAAAGCGGGCATCCCTGATGATTTAGGGCCTCTGTCATTTCATTTCTGAGAATCTGAGTCTTTATTGTTACTTCATAAGGTCACTTGGGGGCTTCCTGCTCATTGAGCATAGCTATGATAACCATTTTGATCCGGCTTGTACGCCTTGATTGCAAAAAACATGGGGGCTTCCTGCTCATTGAGCATAACTGTGACTACCCAACTGGTCCGGCTTGAACGCCTGGATCGAAGTATTACTTGGGGGCTTCTTGTTAAATGAACAGGAAGTTTGTTGTCCTTCGTAATAGGCTTGGACGCCAGGTGTATTCACCAAAAACCCGGGTTATCCTGCCTATGTAGGCTTGCCACACCGACCAAGTAATCCTGGAATGACTCGCTGTACTCTTGACAGTCACTCTTTTAAAGACCCTGAACTTGACAAAGTTAAAACGGCGATTGGTCATGTGAGGCCTGACTTATAGGTTTGAATTAAGGAATAATTGAGTGCCTGTGCAACCCTTGAATAGTACTTGATGTTGAGGCTTGGTAGCCTTTGAATGCCTTGATCTTTCTGGTTTATATTGACTTTGATATTTTCTTGACAATTTCTGTTTATACCATATTGATATATGGTTGAAATTTGATTCAGGCCATGATGCCTTGATCATTATTTGCTAATACCCGGTGTTTGTTAACCCGGCCTGGCTTTGAACGTTAAGCCGCCAGTATATTATGATCATATAATTGGAGTCCTGTACTCTCAAATTTTGGGGGATGCTGCCCTTTGCTGTCTAAGGCGTTGTAAGCCGGCGGCGTGAATAAATTACACAGAGAGCTACGCTCTGTATTGGGACTGTTGCCCTTATTGATATGGCCTGGTAAGCCGGCAATACACATAAGTATCATAGATATGATATTTATTTTGTTTTGATAAACCGGCCCTAGTTATGGACGTCACAGTCACCAGTGCCTTGTTATATGGGGCTTTCTTGACCCGCCTTGGGGTAAACCACCAAGGCACTTGTGTTCTGTTTGTATGCAGGGTTTATGACAATGTGCTTAGGCAAAATTGATAAGGAGTATGAGCATAAAAATTGGATCGTCAAAGAAGATCAAAACAGCTCATCAGTGTTATGCAGATCAACATGCGCGATGGCATGACATATAATTGTTTAAAGCTAGCCTATTACAAGGCAACAGACGTCCCAAAATAATAAGTGTTTTTTCAAAGTATCACAATCGGTAGATGTTAATCCGACCTCTGGCTCACTGGTCTTGGCCTTGGCGAGTTGAGGGTTGTGGGTCATCCAGCGCCGATTCATCCTCCTCCTCTGCACCCATTGGCTGGAAGTCAGAGGTTGCCCAGTTTATCCCAGTTAAAGCTCTAAATACAGCCTCATCACTAATAAGTGTTGTCGGGTCAATATCAGGAGCAAAAGTGTGCTTACGGATTGGAGGAGTAAGGTCCTGTGAGTCATGGATTGGCGCCTTGATCTTCTTGTTGTCAGCGTCGTAAACCGCCTGATAATGTGACAGGTCCGTATCTTCAGCCAGCTTGCTTGCTAGAGGACGCATTTCCCTTTCTATTGAAGCAAAGTCCCCTGCGCTGAAGGGAGACCCGTACTCTTTCACGCTGGGGCAGCCATTAGCCAAATCTCCTGGGTCAAGATCTGCTTGCCATGCTTTAGCCCGGGTTAGAGCGGTGAGTGCACCGGCTCTTGCAGCTGATTTCTTAAGTTCCTTAACTTGCAGGGGCAGCACAGATAGCTTCTCCAGTGTGTCCTTGATGAGGGTTGGCGGTTGTTTCTTATGCATAGTTGTGCAAATGGCTCATTGTGCGCTAGTATATAATTGCTCTACAAGGGTGTAGGCGGCTTTCAGCTTCTTGCGCATATCTGAGCCGAGGTTGGTGATCCTGGAGCCTGTATTAATAAATAAATCTATAAGCCGGATGATTAGTGATTACAATGTATTGGTAGTAACAAATTGAGATGATGTTACTTGCGAAAGATGGCAGCGGTCATGGCATTTCCTTGATGTTTTAAACCGGCGAGTTCTTCAGCCACCGGCTTAAGAGCTGCTTCGGCATCTTCCGCTCTTTTCAATTGAGCTGATTTCTCTGTTTCCGAGCCTGCCTGGTTAGCCTTGAAGTCTTTCATCAGCTTTCCCACATCTGGTAAAGCAGTGGTCAACTTGGCTTTGGCCTTGGAGGTTTCAAATTGTTGAGACTTTATATTCTCTTGAAGATCAGCAACTTGGGAGTCTTTGACAGTAAGTTCAGCCTGCAGGATATAAACAATAGCTAGGTTAAAGTCATCTTATTTAAAGTCCCAAGCACAATACAAGTATTTTACTTGGCACTTGGGGGCTAATGCATATTGCTCTTTTTTGAAGACAATTTTATGATGACCCGGTTAAGGTATGGTGGCTATAGCCGGTTTATGGGGGCCATATGCTTAACTTTTATGTACACATATGATAATGAGACCTGGCTTATCTTGACAGATTAAGCCGGCCCTTGAGGTCTATAGATGCAAAATTGACTCAGTAACATTCAAAGTCCCGGCTCATCTTGGCAGATTAAGCCGGGCCTTGGGGGCTACATGTGCAAATTGAAATATATTTATTGGAAGTCCCGGTTTATCTTGAAAGTATAAGCCGGCCCTTGGGGGCTACTGGATTTGATCTACAAAGCTATTTAAAGTCTACAACACATTCTATTCTACCATGTCGAGTAAATTGGTGGCTAATGGAAGCGTATTCATACGAAGAGAGTTGTAGCGTTTACCTCAAAGCGCTCCTTCATCAAGTTTACTAAGCCGGCTTCAAAGTCACGGCTTGTGTACATGCGGTTCAAGTACCCAGAGTGGATCTCCTGGGCACTGAAGTGGGCATTCTCTCTAGATTGGCTGACCACTTGCCTTTGTTAGTAACATAAGTTTCTTCTTTGGCGCTGTGCTTTGACAAGACAGTAGGGTTGCCTGGCTCCGGATAACCATGCCCAGTGATGGTAACATCATCAGCCTTTTCTTCAGCAAACTTGATAGGGCTTGATACGTCTCCAAACATATCTATAATTTTTGATTGTTCCATGCTATTATATTACCCGTTTTGGATGTCTATGGGCTTTACTATACACTTTTATATCATTTTTGGGACTAACCTATTAACCGGAGGCCCAGCCCAAATTGCTGTTTTTTTGCCCATTTCAGTGTTTCACAGAAAAGGAATATCAAACGGAGTCCAAACGGAATGAAACCTTTGCGAGAGATATTTTTGGAACAAACGCAATCCAGGAGACTTGGAGTGGACGTCATGAAGCAGACGAGGAAGCCACGAGGTAGGAGGGCGCGTCCTAGGGGGGGGCACGCCCCCCACCCTCGTGGGCCCCTTGTGGCACCCCTGACCGACTTCTTTCGCATATATATACTTGCATACTCTGAAAACATCGGGGAGCACCACGAAACCCTATTTCTACCGTCACAACCTTCTGTACCCGTGAGATCCCATCTTGGAGCCTTTTCCGGCGCTCCACCGGAGGGGGAATCGATCATGGAGGGCTTCTACATCAACGCCAAAGCCTCTCCGATGAGTTGTGAGTATTTTACCACAGACCTTCGGGTCCATAGTTATTAGCTAGATGGCTTCGTCTCTCTCTTTAAATCCCAATACAATGTTCTCCTCGATCTTCTTGGAGATCTATTTGATGTAACTCTTTTTGTCGAGATCCGATGAATTGTGGGTTTATGATCAAGTTTATTTATGAGAAATATTTGAATCTTCTCTTTATTCTCTTATGTATGATTGGTTATCTTTGCAAGTCTCTTCAAATTATCAGTTTGGTTTGGCCTACTAGATTGATCTTTCTTGCAATGGGAGAAGTGCTTAGCTTTGGGTTCAATCTTGCGGTGTCCTTTCCCAGTGACAGCAGGGGCAGCAAGGCACGTATTGTATTGTTGCCATCGAGGATAAAAAGATGGGGTATATATCACATTGCTTGAGTTTATCCCTCTACATCATGTCATCTTGCCTAATGCGTTACTCTGTTCTTATGAACTTAATACTCTAGATGCATGATGGATAGCGGTCGATGTGTGGAGTAATAGTAGTAGATGCAGAATCGTTTCAATTTACTTATCGCGGACGTGATGCCTATATACATGATCATGCCTAGATATTCTCATAATCATGCACTTTTCTATCAATTGCTCGACAGTAATTTGTTCACCCACCGTAATACTTATTCTATCTTGAGAGAAGCCACTAGTGAAACCTATGGCCCCCGGGTCTATTTTCCATCATATAAGTTTATGATCTACTTTATTTTGCAATCTTTACTTTTCAATCTATATCATAAAATACCAAAAATATTTATCTTATCTTATTATCTCTATCAGATCTCACTTTTGCAAGTGGCTGTGAAGGGATTGACAACCCCTTTATCGCGTTGGTTGCGAGGTTCTTGTTTGTTTGTGTAGGTACGAGGGACTTGCGTGTAGCCTCCTACTGGATTGATACCTTGGTTCTCAAAAACTGAGGGAAATACTTACGCTACTTTGCTGCATCACCCTTTCCTCTTCAAGGGAAAACCAACACAGTGCTCAAGAGGTAGCAAGAAGGATTTCTGGCGACGTTGTCGGGGAGGTCTTCGCACAAGTCAAGACATACCAAGTACCCATCACAAACTCTATCCCTCGCATTACATTATTTACCATTTGCCTCTCGTTTTCCTCTCCCCCACTTAACCCTTGTCGTTTTATTCGCCCACTCTTTCCCATTTGCCTCTTTTTCGCTTGCCTCTTGTGTGCTTGTGTGCTGGATTGCTTGTCATGATGGCTCAAGATAATACTAAATTGTGTGATTTTTCCAATACCAACAATAATGATTTCCTTAGCACTCCGATTGCTCCTCTTAACAAAGCCGAATCTTGTGAAATCAATGCTGCTTTGTTGAATCTTGTCATGAAAGATCAATTCTCTGGCCTTCCTAGTGAAGGTGCAGCTACTCATCTAAACAACTTTGTTGATTTGTGTGATATGCAAAATAAGAAATACATGGATAATGATATTGTTAAATTGAAGTTATTTCCGTTTTCATTTTTAGATCATGCTAAAACATGGTTTTCGTCTTTGCCTAAAAATAGTATTGATTCATGGAATAAGTGCAAAGATGCATTTATCTCTAAGTATTTTCCTCCCGCTAAGATCATCTCTCTTAGAAATGATATTATGAATTTTAAGCAACTTGATCATGAGCATGTTGCGTGAAATTAATGATTCGCAATTGCCCTACACATGGATTAAATTTATGGATGATCATACAAATTTTTTATGCCGGGTTGAATTTTTCTTCTAGAAATCTTTTAGATTCGGCCGCGGGAGGCACTTTTAGGGAAATCACTTTAGGAGAAGCTACTAAACTCCTAGATAATAATATGGTTAATTATTCTCAATGGCCACCGAAATATCAACTAGTAAAAAGGTTCATGCGATAGAAGAGATTAATGTTTTGAGTGGAAAGATGGATGAACTGATGAAATTGTTTGATAATAAGAGTGCTCCTATCGATCATAATGATATGCCTTTGTCTACTTTGATTGAGAATAATAATGAATCTGTGGATGTGAATTTTGTTGATAGGAATAATTTTGGTAACAATGCTTATAGAGGAAACTTTAATCCTAGGTCATTTCCTAGTAATTCCTCTAATAATTATGGTAATTCCTACAACAACTCTTATGGAAATTTTAATAAGATGCCCTCTTATTTTGAGATTAGTGTTGAAGAATTTATGATCTCTCAAAAGAATTTCAATGCTTTGCTTGAAGAAAAATTGCCTAAGATTGATGAATTGGCTAGGAACATGGATATAATTTCTCTTGATGTTGATTCTTTGAAACTTATATCTATTCCACCTAAGCATGATATCAATGAGTCTCTTAAAGCCATGAGAATTTCCATTGATGAGTGCAAAGAAAGAACCGCTAGAACCTGTGCTAAGAAAGATTGCTTTGTAAGAGCGCGTTCTTCTAGTTTTCATGATAGTAATGATGAAGATCTAAAAGTGATTGATGTGTCCCCTATTAAATATTTGTTCTGGAATATGAATCTTGATAATAATGGGACTGTAAATGAGTCAACTTTAGTTAAAAGGCATCCCAATGATTCGGAGTTTTTAGATCTTGATGCAAAAATTGGTAAAAGTGGGATTGGAGAGGTCAAAACCTTACATAACAATGAACCCACCATTTTGTATTTCAAGGAATTTAATTATGATAATTGTTCTTTAATAGATTGTATTTCCTTGTTGCAATCCATGTTGAATTCTCCTCATCCTTATAGTCAAAATAAAGCTTTTACCAAACATATCGTTCATGCTTTGATGCAATCTTATGAAGAAAAACTTGAGTTAGAAGTTTCTATCCCTAGAAAACTTTATGATGAGTGGGAACCTACTATTAAAATTAAGATTAAAGATCGTGAATGCTATGCTTTGTGTGATTTGGGTGCTAGTGTTTCCACGATTCCAAAAACTTTGTGTGATGTGTTAGGTTTCCGTGAATTTGATGATTGCACTTTAAACTTGCACCTTGCGGATTCCACCATTAAGAAATCTATGGGAAGGATTAATGATGTTCTTATTGTTGCAAATAGGAATTATGTGCCCGTAGATTTTATCGTTCTTGATATAGATTGCAATCTTTCATATCCTATTATTCTTGGTAGACCTTTCCTTAGAACGATTGGTACAATTATTGATATGAAGGAAGGAAATATTAGATTCTAGTTTCCATTAAGGAAAGGCATGGAAAACTTTCCTAGAAAGAAAATCAAATTACCTTATGAATCTATTATGCGAGCCACTTATGAATTGAATACCAAAGATGGCAATACTTAGATCTATTCTCGCTTTTATGCCTAGCTAGGGGCGTTAAATAATAGCGCTTGTTGGGAGGCAACCCAATTTTATTTTTGTTCTTTACTTTTTGCTCCTGGTTAGTATTAAATAATTCATCTAGCCTCTGGTTAGGTGTGGTTTAATGTTTTAATTAGTGTTTGTGCCAAGTAGAACCTATAGAATCATCTTGGGTGATAGTTAATTTGATCTTGCTGAAAAATAGAAACTTTTACATGTACGAGAATGATTTTAATAAATCACAGAAACATGATTTTGAGTTGACTCTTTTTGAAGTATATTCATAGACAAATTGCCTAGGACTTCCTATTAGGGTAGGATTTTTAGAGTTCCAGAAGTATTCTAGAGTTACAGATTGCAACAGACTGTTCTGTTTTTAACAGATTCTGTTTT
>NC_041391.1:595460969-595462832 GCF_002162155.2 Triticum dicoccoides
AATAGGTTTAACACCAATATAAATAAAGAATGAGTTCATTACAGTACCTTAAAGTGGTGGTTTGCTTTCTTGCACTAACAGAGCTTATGAGATTTTCTGTTGAGTTTTGTGTTGTGAAGTTTTCAAGTTTTGGGTAAAGATTTGATGGACTATTGAATAAAGAGTGGCAAAAGCCTAAGCTTGGGGATGCCCAAGGCACCCCAAGGTAATTCAAGGACAACCAAAAGCCTAAGCTTGGGGATGCCCCGAAAGGCATCCCCTCTTTCGTGTTTGTCGGTGGGAAACGACACCTATGGGATCACTGGAATCCCTTCTATGGTTGCGGGGTGCGGGGTCCTGAGAAGAGCGGGACTAGTACACGACATAGAGGGATTTACCCAGGTTCGGGCCACAAAGATGCGCAAAACCCTACGATCCTGCTTTGGTGGTTGTATTAGTGTTCTTGAGCTCTCGAACTAGCTCTGGGTGCTGCGGGGTTCAAAAGAGCCGAATCCCTTCTCTATATGCCATGGGCCTCCTTATATAGGCGAAAGGGGCTGCCACAGTGGCACACAGGAGGTGGAAAGTGCTACAACGTTGCGAGGTTATCGCTAGCATTACATGACAAGACACATTTAATGCAAGGCTTAGGTGTCCCTTCGCTTTATTGGGGACAGGGGTGAGGCTCGTCCCGTCCGTCGCCGCTCCCCCTCGCTTCCACACGCGCCCTGGCCAGTGATGCATGTGGTGCCATGTAGGAAGGCAACAGCTGAGGTGGCGCGGTGGTGGAGCCTCCATGAAGGATTTCATGCTGCCACGCAGGTGGCTGCCCAGCTGGTTAGGTTGGCAGCTGCGTGCGAATGGTGGTGGGAACTTGGCTGGTGCGGGCCTCGCAGTGGCCTTGCCATGGCGCGCTGGCTTCCCCGGCAAGGATCTTGCCAGGGCTCCTGTGGGTCTCTTCGGTGAGGATGGTTGCCTTCCTATCACCCTTTGATATTGAGCATTCTATGTCTTCACAAAGATCTGCATACCACCACGGAGGTGCCTCCTAAGCCTTGTTCCAACGCATTTGCTTGGCGTTGGTGGGCTCAAGGGTGGCCCTCTTGGTTGGCATGGGCGAGCTGCCCTGACAAGGGTCTTGCCGGGGCTGCTGAGGCTCCCCCGGCAAGGGTCCTTACCGGGGGAACCTGCTACGCCTATCTGATCTTTGTGGCCTTGATCCTTGTTGTTGCTTTGTTTGTCCTCGTGGCTTCGGCTTCTCTCCGGCTTCGTTTGCTTGCCGTGTCTGTGTGTGACCGTGGTGGGCTCTGACTGTCCGCGCACAAGTAAAGGGTCAAAAACAGAGCCCCTACTTTTGTACACCGACAGGAGCCCCGGGCCTGGGCCACACATAGGCGCATCACGTTGTTGGGCCAGGACGAGAACGGTGCGTGGGCAGTTGAGGTGGACTTTTACCGCGGCCACTGTTCCATCCGCTGCGCTTCCCCCCACGACCTGCGTCGGTATGCGCGTCGTGGGGGAGCGTGCGTGACATGGGAGGCATGCGCGGGATGGCGACCGCACGCATGCGTCGCGTCGCAGTTAATGGGAAAGGAGGTGGCCCGCGCCTTCCCCATAAGAAGGAATAACCGCGGGCACGCTGCTCACTTTCCCCCTTCCCTGTGCCTTCCTCAATCTCCGAACCGCCGCCCATTTCTTCTCCAGCCTCTCTGCTTCCGCTCATCGACGACGCGCTTCCGCCATCCTCCACCTTCTGCGACCATAATGGCGCCCAAATCCTCCAAAGGAAAAGGGGTAGCCAAGGATGCCGGCGCGGCGGAGCCGTCGGAGAGCGAGCTGGTGGCGCGACGGGCGCAGTTCACCCTCTTTCCCTCGACGGTCGAC
>NC_041391.1:595463099-595511829 GCF_002162155.2 Triticum dicoccoides
GATGGGGCATCCGGCCACGCGCGTCGTCCCTGCTAGTGCCAGGCCCGCCCCAAACCGGTACCCTTCCTTCGTCGACTACTTCTCTTGCGGGCTTTGTCCCCCTTTCTCTTATTTCTTCAAGGATATCATGCACACCTTCGGATTCCGCCTTCTGGATTTCACCCCAAATGTCGTGGCGTGCATGGCCCTTTTCGCACACCTCTGCGAGGGCTTCGTCGGGGTACATCCCAACATGGCGCTCTTTCGCCACTACTTCTCCCCTCGGATCCAGAAGGGAGGCGCCATCACCGGCAGTGTCACTTGGATCCCGAGGGCCAAGGGAGCGTACCCGAACGGCGCCACGAAGGAGAGGTGGGAAGAGTGGCAGGGCCGATGGTGCTTCATCGAAGAGGAGAACCCGCCGGCGTTCTGTGAAGTCTGTCAGGTGGCACCGGGCCATGGAAAGGACTGGGGCGACGTCGACGTTGATGACAAGAAGCTCACGGTCACCACCACCAGAATCCTCCGGCTTACCCAGGCCGGGCTCACCCTTGAGATGATCGCCGTGGACTTTATCCGCCATCGGATGGCTCCTCTGCACGACAAGGGGAGGCCGGCCTGGCTTTTTGTCAATGCCGCTGATATCATGAGGCTCCGCCCTGGCCTCGACCATAATATGACGGTGCTGAGGCACACCCACCTCTGCCAGCGGATCTTCCAGCTTGAGGTGAATGAAGAAGGCGATGTCGAGCGGTCCGGCAAGGTGGCAAGGGCTGCCGCGAAGGCCGGCAAGGTGGACAAGGAGCCTATCTTCAAGCTGCCGGCGGGAGTGGTCCCGCTCAGCCACAACTCTTGCCGGTCGGAGATCATCGCCATGATGCCACTCTTCAACGCGCATGGCCTCGACTCGAGCTGGGTTGAGCCTGATGAGCTCGAGGTGCAGGAGTTCTTCGACACCTTGCACGAGGTGTACGTTGCCACTGAGCCGCGGCTTGTCCAGGATACTTCTCAGGAGAAGTTGGACTACATCGCCTCCAGGTTGCGGGAGGCAAGGCTCGCTGAGGAGTCGGCAAAGTTTGCTGCAGAGGCCGGCAGCGCTGGCGGGACGGTGGACGGTGCCGCGGCAGAAGCGGAGGAGAGGGAGCTCACCTGGTGGGCTGCAACTGCTGGGAGGCCAACGGTGCCGACAGCAGGGCTCCCCTCGTTGAGGATGCTGCCGACGGGTCGTCGGAGGGGGAGGGCGAGGAGGAGAGGGTCGCGACCGCCGATCCCCCGATCATCAGGAAAATGCGGGTCCTAAGGCGGGCCACCTCCGGTGAGCCGGTCTGCTCCAACCAGGTTGTGCAGCTGCGTCCAGCTCAGGAGGTGTTTGTGCGCCAGACGAGGGCGGTGACGATGAAGAAAACGGCGAAAGCCGTGGCGTCGAAGAAGAGGATGCCTGCTTCTTCGTCGTCCAAGCGTGCCCGGGCGCCATCGCCTCCCCCCTCACCGGAAAACATCAGCGCATGAATCGGGGAGGATTTGTTCGACTTCGGGCTTCTCAGCCCAGAGAGAGAGCTCGGGCCTTTCAGCCCGGAGCAGAAGAGGAAGGCAGTGGAGGAGGAGGAAGAGAACAAAGAGTAAGCCCCTGCCTTTCCTCCCTCATTCCTTACACTCCTCTTTGATGGTGTTGCTTACTTGTCTTCATCCCGCAGGGATGTGGAGACGCTGGACCATAGGATGAAGAGGGCCAGGACTTGGGCGAGTGGCCAGCCCCCGGCAGGCACCTCCAGCATACCACTGGTGGTGTCAAGCATCTCGGACAACAGCCCCCGGCCCAGCCCCCAGCGTGAGTCCATCACCCGCCCTCCATCAGTGTGCGCTGTGCGCGATGCTTCAGTGCTAACCTTGCCATGGATGCAGGAGGGGAGCATCACCAAGGGGAGCCACAAAGGGCTTCTCCTATCGTGCCACCTGTTGGAAATATGCCCTAGAGGCAATAATAAAAGATTATTATTATATTTCCTTGTTCATGATAATCGTCTGTTATTCATGCTATAATTGTGTTATCTGGAAATCGTAATACATGTGTGAATACATAGACCACAACATGTCCCTAGTAAGCCTCTAGTTGACTAGCTCGTTGATCAACTGATAGTCATGGTTTCCTGACTATGGACATTGGATGTCATTGATAATGGGATCACATCATTAGGAGAATGATGTGATGGACAAGACCCAATCCTAAGCATAGCACAAGATCATGTAGTTTGTTTGCTAGAGATTTTCCAATGTCAAGTATCTTTTCCTTAGACCATGAGATGGTGTAACTCCCAGACACTGTAGGAGTGCTTTGGGTGTACCAAACGTCACAACGTAACTGGGTGACTATAAAGGTATACTACGGGTATCTCCGAAAGTGTCTGTTGGGTTCACACGGATCGAGACTGGAATTTGTCACTCCGTATGACGGAGAGGTATCTCTGGGCCCACTCGGTAATGCATCATAATAATGAGCTCAAAGTGACCAAGTGTTTGGTCACGAAATCATGCATTACGGTACGAGTAAAGTGACTTGCCGGTAACGAGACTGAACGAGGTATTGGGATACCGACGATCGAATCTCAGGCAAGTAACATACCAATTGACAAAGGGAATTGTATATAGGGGTTGCTTGAATCCTCGACATCGTGGTTCATCCGATGAAGATCATCGAGGAGCATGTGGGAGCCAACATGGGTATCCAGACCCCGCTGTCGGTCATGTCTGCGTGTCTCCCGAACCCGTAGGGTCTACACATTTAAGGTTAGGTGATGCTAGGGTTGTAGAGATATGAGTATGCAGTAAACCAAAAGTTGTTTGGAGTCCCAGATGAGATCCCGGATGTCACGGGAAGTTCCGAAATGGTCCGGAGGTAAAGAATTATATATAGGAAGTCAGGTTACGGCCATCGGGAAAGTTTCGGGGGTCACCGGTATTGTACCGGCACCACCAGAAGGGTCCCGGGGGTCCACCGGGTGGGGCCACCTATCCCGGAGGGCCCCATGGGCTGAAGTGTGAGGGGAACCAGCCCCTGGTGGGCTGGTGCGCCCCCCTTGGGCCCCCTGCGCCTAGGGTTGGGAAACCCTAAGGGTGGGGGCGCCTCCACCTGGCTTGGGGGCAAGCCACCCCCCCTGGCCATCGCCCCCCCTTGGAGATCCCATCTCCTAGGGCCGGCGCCCCCCTAGGAGCCCTATATAAAGAGGATGGGAGGGAGGGCAGCCGAACCCATGCTCTTGGCGCCTCCCTCTCCCCCTGCTACACCTCTCCCTCTCGTAGAAGCTTGGCGAAGCCCTGCCGAGATCGCTGCTGCATCCACCACCACGCCGTCGTGCTGCTGGATCTCCATCAACCTCTCCTTCCCCCTTGCTGGATCAAGAAGTAGGAGATGTCTTCCCCAACCTTACGTGTGTTGAACGCGGAGGTGTTGTCCGTTCAGCACTAGGATCATCGGTGATTTGGATCACGACGAGTACGACTCCCTCAACCCCGTTCTCTTGAACGCTTCCGCTCACGATCTACAAGGGTATGTAGATGCACTCCTCTCTCTCGTTGCTAGATGAACTCATAGATTGATCTTGGTGAAACGTAGAATTTTTGTTATTTTCTGCAACGTTCCCCATCAGTGGCATCATGAGCTAGGTCTATGCGTAGTTCTCTTTGCACGAGTAGAACACAAACTTGTTGTGGGCGTAGATGTTGTCAACTTTCTTGCCACTACTAGTCTTATTTTGCTTTGGCAGTATTGTGGGATGAAGCGGCCCGGACCGACCTTACACGTACCCTTACGTGAGACAGGTTCCACCGACTGACATGCACTAGTTGCATAAGGTGGCTAGCGGGTGTCTGTCTCTCCCACTTTAGTTGGAGCGGATTCGATGAAAAGGGTCCTTATGAAGGGTAAATAGAAGTTGACAAATCACGTTGTGGCTTTTACGTAGGTAAGAAAATGTTCTTGCTAGAACCCTATTGGAGCCACGTAAAAGATGCAATAACAATTAGAGGACGTCTAACTTGTTTTTGCAGCAATTGCTTAGTGATGTGATATGGCCAAAAGTTGTGATGAATGATATATATGTGATGTATGAGACCATGTTCTTGTAATAGGAGTCACGACTTGCATGTCGATGAGTATGACAACCGGCAGGAGCTATAGGAGTTGTCTTAATTATTGTATGACCTGCGTGTCAATGATTTAACGCCATGTAATTACTTTACTTTATTGCTAAACTGTTAGCCATAGCAACTTCATGGAGACACGATGATGGAGATCATGGTGTCATGCGAGTGACGAAGATGATCATGGAGCCCCGAAGATGGAGATAAAATGAGCTATATGATATTGGCCATATCATATCACTACTATTTGATTGCATGTGATGTTTATCATGTTTTTGCATCTTGTTTACTTAGAACGACAGTAGTAAATAAGATGATCCCTCATAATAATTTCAAGAAAGTGTTCCCCCTAATTGTGTGCCGTTGCGAAAGTTCATTGTTTCAAAGCACCACGTGATGATCGGGTGTGATAGATTCTAACGTTCACATACAATGGGTGTAAGACAGATTTACACATGCAATACACTTAGGTTAACTTGACGAGCCTAGCATGTATAGACATGGCCTCGGAACATAGAGACCGAAAGGTCGAACATGAGTCGTATGGAAGATACGATCAACATGGAGATGTTCACCGATGATGACTAGTATGTCTCACGTGATGATCGGACACGGCCTAGTCGACTCGGATCATGTAACACTTAGATGACTAGAGGGATGTCTAATCTTAGTGGGAGTTCATTTAATAATTTTATTAGATGAACTTAATTATCATGAACTTAGTCTAAAAATCTTTGCAAAAATGTCTTGTAGATCAAATGGCCAACGCTCATCTCAACATGAACTTCAACGCGTTCCTAGAGAAAACCAAGCTGAAAGATGAAGGCAGCAACTATATGGACTGGGTCTGGAACCTGAGGATCATCCTCATAGCTGCCAAGAAAGCATATGTCCTAGAAGGACCGCTAGGTGAAGCACCCATCCCAGAGAACCAAGACGTTATGAACGCTTGGCAGTCACGTGCTGATGATTACTCCCTCGTTCAGTGCGGCATGCTTTACAGCTTAGAACCGGGGCTCCAAAAGCATTTTGGGCAACACGGAGCATATGAGATGTTCGAGGAGCTGAAAATGGTTTTCCAAGCTCATGCCCGGGTCGAGAGATATGAAGTCTCCGACAAGTTCTATAGTTGTAAGATGCAGGAAAATAGTTCTGTCAGTGAGCACATACTCAAGATGTCTGGGTTGCACAACCGCCTGTCCCAGCTGGACGTTAACCTCCCAGACAAGGCGGTCATTGACAGAATCCTTCAGTCGCTCCCACCGAGCTACAAGAGCTTTGTGATGAACTACAATATGCAGGGGATGGCGAAAACTATTCCTGAAGTATTTTCAATGCTGAAGTCAGCAGAGGTAGAAATCAAAAAGGAACATCAAGTGTTGATGGTCAATAAAACCACTAAGTTCAAGAAGGGCAAGGGTAAGAAGAACTTCAAGAAGGACGGCAAGGAAGTTGCCACACACGGTAAGCCAGTTGCCGGGAAGAAGTCAAAGAATGGACCCAAGCCTGAGACTGAGTGCTTTTATTGCAAAGGGAAGGGTCACTGGAAGCGGAACTGCCCCAAATACTTAGCAGACAAGAAGGCCGGCAACACTAAAGGTATATGTGATATACATGTAATTGATGTGTACCTTACCAATACTCGTAGTAGCTCCTGGGTATTTGATACCAGGGCCGTTGCTCATATTTGTAACTCAAAGCAGGAGCTGCGGAATAAGCGGAGACTGGCGAAGGACGAGGTGACAATGCGCGTCAGGAATGGTTCCAAGGTCGATGTGATCGCCGTCGGCACGCTACCTCTACATTTACCTACGGGATTAGTTTTAAACCTCAATAATTGTTATTTAGTGCCAGCTTTGAGCATGAAAATTGTATCTGGATCTTGTTTAATACGAGATGGCTACTCATTTAAATCCAAGAATAATGGTTGTTCTATTTATATGAGAGATATGTTTTATGGTCATGCCCCGCTGGTCAATGGTTTGTTCTTAATGAATCTCGAACGTAATGTTACACATATTCATAGTGTGAATACCAAAATATGTAAGGTTGATAACGATAGTCCCACATACTTGTGGCACTGCTGCCTTGGTCACATTGGTGTCAAGCGCATGAAGAAGCTCCATGCTGATGGACTTTTAGAGTCTCTTGATAATGAATCATTTGACACATGCGAACCATGCCCCATGGGCAAAATGACCAAGACTCCGTTCTCCGGAACAATGGAGCGAGCAACCAACTTATTGGAAATCATACATACTGATGTGTGTGGTGCAATGAGCGTTGAGGCTCACAGAGGATATCGTTATGTTCTCACTCTCACTGATGACTTAAGTAGATATGCGTATGTCTACTTGATGAAACACAAGTCTGAGACCTTTGAAAAGTTCAAGGAATTTCAGGATGAGGTAGAGAATCAACGTGACCGAAAAATAAAGTTCTTACGATCAGATCGTGGAGGAGAATATTTAAGTCACGAATTTGGTACGCACTTAAGGAAATGTGGAATCGTTTCACAACTCATGCCGCCTGGAACACCTCAGCGTAACGGTGTTTCCGAACATCGTAATCTCACTCTATTGGATATGGTGCGATCTATGATGTCTCTTACCGATTTACCGCTATCATTTTGGGGATACACTCTAGAGACAGCTACATTCACTTTAAATAGGGCACCGTCTAAATCCATTGAGACGACACCATATGAATTATGGTTTGGGAAGAAACCTAAGCTGTCGTTTCTAAAAGTTTGGGGATGCGATGCTTATGTCAAGAAACTTCAACCTGAAAAGCTCAAACCCAAGTCGGAAAAATGCGTCTTCATAGGATACCCTAGGGAAACCATTGGGTATACCTTCTACCTTAGATCCGAAGGCAAGATCTTTGTTGCCAAGAACAGATCCTTTCTGGAGAAAGAGTTTCTCTCAAAAGGAGTAAGTGGGAGGAAAGTAGAACTCGATGAAGTACTACCTCTTGAACCGGAAAGTAGTGCAGCTCAGGAGAATGTTCCTGTGGTGCCTACACCGACTGGAAAGGAAATTAATGATGATGATCAAGGTACTTCAGATCAAGTTGCTACTGAACTTCATAGGTCCACAAGGACATGTTCCACACCAGAGTGGTATGGCAACCCTGTCCTGGAAATCATGTTGTTAGACAACGGTGAACCTTCGAACTATGAAGAAGCGATGGCGGGCCCAGATTCCAACAAATGGCTTGAAGCCATGCAATCCGAGATAGGATCCATGTATGAAAACAAAGTATGGACTTTGACAGACTTGCCCGATGATCGGCGAGCGATAGAAAACAAATGGATCTTTAAGAAGAAGACGGACGCGGATGGTAATGTTACCATCTATAAAGCTCGACTTGTCACTAAGGGTTATCGTCAAGTTCAAGGGGTTGACTACAATGAGACTTTCTCTCCCGTAGTGAAGCTGAAGTCCGTCCGAATCATGTTAGCAATTTCCGCATACTATGATTATGAGATATGGCAGATGGACGTCAAAACGGCATTCCTTAACGGCTATCTTAAGGAAGAACTTTATATGATGCAGCCGGAAGGTTTTGTCGACCCTAAGAATGCTAACAAGCTATGCATGCTCCAGCGATCCATTTATGGGCTGGTGCAAGCATCTCGGAGTTGGAACATTCGCTTTGATGAGATGATCAAAGCGTTTGGGTTTATGTAGACTTATGGAGAAGCCTGCGTTTACAAGAAAGTGAGTGGGAGCTCTGTAGCATTTCTCATATTATATGTAGATGACATACTTTTGATGGGAAATGATATAGAACTTTTGGACATCATTAAGGCCTACTTGAATAAGTGTTTTTCAATGAAGGACCTTGGAGAAGCTGCTTACATATTAGGCATCAAGATCTATAGGGATAGATCGAGACGCCTCATAGGTCTTTCACAAAGCACATACCTTGATAAGATATTGAAGAAGTTCAATATGGATCAGTCCAAGAAAGGGTTCTTGCCTGTATTGCAAGGTGTGAGATTGAGCTCGGCTCAATGCCCGACCACGGTAGAAGATATAGAAGAGATGAGTGTCATCCCCTATGCCTCAGCCATAGGGTCTATTATGTATGCCATGCTGTGTACCAGACCTGATGTAAGCCTTGCCATAAGTTTGGTAGGAAAGTACCAAAGTAATCCCGGCAAGGAACACTGGACAACGGTCAAGAATATCCTGATGTACCCGAAAAGGACTAAGGATATGTTTCTCGTTTATGGAGGTGACGAAGAGCTCGTCGTAAAGGGTTACGTCGACGCTAGCTTCGACACAGATCTGGATGACTCTAAGTCACAAACCGGATACATGTATATGTTGAATGGTGGAGCAGTAAGCTGGTGCAGCTGCAAGCAGAGCGTCGTGGCGGGATCTACATGTGAAGCGGAGTACATGGCAGCCTCGGAGGCAGTGCATGAAGCAATATGGATGAAGGAGTTCATCACCAACCTAGGAGTCATACCCAATGCGTCGGGGCCGATCACTCTCTTCTGTGACAACACTGGAGCTATTGCCCTTGTCAAGGAGCCCAGGTTTCACAAGAAGACCAGGCACATCAAGCGTCGTTTCAACTCCATCCGTGAAAATGTTCAAGATGGAGACATAGATATTTGCAAAGTGCATACGGATCTGAATGTCGCAGATCCGTTGACTAAACCTCTTCCACGAGCAAAACATGATCAACACCAGAACTCCATGGGTGTTCGATTCATCACAATGTAACTAGATTATTGACTCTAGTGCAAGTGGGAGACTGTTGGAAATATGCCCTAGAGGCAATAATAAAAGATTATTATTATATTTCCTTGTTCATGATAATCGTCTATTATTCATGCTATAATTGTGTTATCCGGAAATTGTAATACATGTGTGAATACATAGACCACAACATGTCCCTAGTAAGCCTCTAGTTGACTAGCTCATTGATCAACTGATAGTCATGGTTTCCTGACTATGGACATTGGATGTCGTTGATAACGGGATCACATAATTAGGAGAATGATGTGATGGACAAGACCCAATCCTAAGCATAGCACAAGATCGTGTAGTTCGTTTGCTATAGCTTTTATAATGTCAAGTATCTTTTCCTTAGACCATGAGATCATGTAACTCCCGGACACCATACGAGTGCTTTGGGTGTACCAAACGTCACAACGTAACTGGGTGACTATAAAGGTATACTACGGGTATCTCCGAAAGTGTCTGTTGGGTTCGCACGGATCGAGACTGGGATTTCTCACTCCGTATGACGGAGAGGTATCTCTGGGCCCACTCGGTAATACATCACCATAATGAGCTCAAAGTGACCAAGTGTTTGGTCACGGGATCATGCCTTACGGTATGAGTAAAGTGACTTGCCAGTAACGAGATTGAACGAGGTATTGGGATACCGACGATCGAATCTCGGGCAAGTAACATACCGATTGACAAAGGGAATTGTATACATGGGTTGCTTGAATCCTCGACATCGTGGTTCATCCGAAGAAGATCATCGAGGAGCATGTGGGAGCCAACATGGGTATCCAGATCCCGCTGTTGGTTATTGACTGGAGAGCCGTCTCGGTCATGTCTGCGTGTCTCCCGAACCCGTAGGGTCTACACACTTAAGGTTCGGTGACGCTAGGGTTGTAGAGATATGAGTATGCAGGAAACTGAAAGTTGGTCGGAGTCCCGGATGAGATCCCGGATGTTGCGAGGAGTTCCGGAATGGTTCGAAGGTAAATAATTATATATAGGAAGTCAGGTTTCGGCCATCGGGAAAGTTTCGGGGGTCACCGGTATTGTACCGGGACCACCGGAAGGGCCCCGGGGGTCCACTGGGTGGGGCCACCTATCCTGGAGGGCCCCATGGGCTGAACTAGGAGGGGAACCAGCCCCTGATGGGCTGGTGCGCCCCCCCTTGGCCCCCCCTCCGCCTAGGGTTGGGAAACCCTAAGGGTGGGGGCGCCTCCACCTGGCTTGGGGGGCAAGCCACCCCCTGGCCGCCGCCCCCCTTGGAGATCCCATCTCCTAGGGCCGGTGCCCACTACGGGCCCTATATAAAGAGTGGGGGAGGGAGGGCAGCCGCACCCATGCTCTTGGCGCCTCCCTCTCCCCATGCTACACCTCTCCCTCTCGCAGAAGCTTGGCGAAGCCCTGCCGAGATCGCTGCTATTCCACCACCACGCCGTCGTGCTGCTGGATCTCCATCAACCTCTCCTTCCCCCTTGCTGGATCAAGAAGGAGGAGACATCTTCCCCAACCGTACGTGTGTTGAATGCGGAGGTGTTGTCCGTTCAGCACTAGGATCATCGGTGATTTGGATCACGACGAGTACGACTCCCTCAACCCCGTTCTCTTGAAAGCTTCCGCTCACGATCTACAAGGGTATGTAGATGCAGTCCTCTCTCTCATTTCTAGATGAACTCATAGATTGATCTTGGTGAAACATAGATTTTTTTTTATTTTCTGCAACGTTCCCCATCACCACCTCCGTCAACCACACCGCCCCGAGGGGCGTCCTCGGCAAGGGCACCAAGCCCTGAGGCCATGCACACGGAGGAGGGGGAGGAGAATGCAGGCGCTGGTGGCTTTTCTTCGGCGCCGGACCTTGGCGGAGAAAGGGCTTCCACCTCTTGGCCTGGCACGGGTAGGTTGCTCGCCCTTTTCTTCTGTTTGCATTCTTCTTTTCCTCTTTTCCTCACCGGCTTTCGATCTGGGCTCCACCCCATCTCTTTCTTGGTGTCCAAGCCCCTCCTCGGAGGACGTCGACACCACCATCGAGGATGTCGCCGCAGAGGCCGCCGTAGAGGCAGAGAAGATTGCTGCCGAGGAGGTCGCTAGGGGTGCCACCGAGGATGCCGCCAAGGGGGCCACCGAAGGGCCCGACAAGGGGCATGCCGAGGAGCCCAACAAGGGGCCCGCCGAAGGGACCGGCAAGGCCGCTGCTGAGGAGGCAGCGGTCGACGACCAGCTCTCCCCCTCTGCAGCTTCTGGCTCCGCCAAGTACCTGAAGGTGCGCGAGGACCTCTTCGTCCACCTTCCAGGCGCGTTAAGCTCCAGGGCCTCCATTGAGGGGGAGTTTCTCGACGGCGAGGTGCTTGCCGCTGCCGGGCTTGACGTCGTTGACGAGCCGAGCATCAACGGCGATGGCTCCCAGGAGGAGCAGCTGCTCCGGGCCATGGGTGCCAACTTCCGGAAACTCCATGCTGTCCACCGCGCTCGCCTGGATAAGGCCAAGTCCAAGATGGCAGTGGTGGAGAAAGTGGAGGCAGACTTTGAGGGGCGTGTCATCGAGGCACAAGATGGGTGGCGCCAGGCTCAGGACGAGCTGAAGGCCGCTCAGAGCGAGCTGGGCAGGCGCGACCAGGAGCTCACCATGAAGCTGGCCGACATCGAGAAGGCCCAGGAGACGGCGAAGAGGCTGACCAAGACAATGCTATCTTTAGTTAGAACCGCGGCGACAATTTATGTAGTATAACTCTCCAGTACTCCCAAAATTATGCACGTTATTTTCCTATTTGATTTTCCTTTGTATGCATGCCCCACGTTGACTGGGCAGGCTTGCTAGTGCGTAAACCCAGGGCGGCGTCTTGAGGAAAAATCCTTAGGAGCCTGCTGGGCGTGCCTGCTGCCGGGCGAAGCACCTTGCCGCCCCCAGCGCGGCCACTCGATCCGTCGAGCTTGACCCGAGTCGGAACCGAGAGCGTAATAGGTGGCGAAAGGCTACCCTGCCGCTCTCGACATGGCCGCTCGAACTATTGAGCGGACTCGAATAAGAACAAGGGCCTTGCCAATCGCAGGAGGGCCCCTCCGCGTATAGGCTTTCCATACATAGGCAGAACCGTCGAGGATAATAACCTTATATTTAAGGACAAAAACTTAGAGTTCAGCATGACTTAGCTCTGTCTCATCGCCTCGGCATCCTTCGTGCTAACAGGCAGCGCCACCCTCTTGGCGGCCCTCTTTGCAGGAGCCGTGGCAATGATGAACTGCTAGGCCTACCACTAGACCAGATTCTCACAATTGCGCGCCCCCTACCTGGCGCGCCAAGGATGTCGGTGGGAAACGACACCTATGGGATCACTGGAATCCCTTCTACGATTGCGGGGTGCGGGATCGTGAGAAGAGCAGGACTAGCAGACGACATAGAGGGATTTACCCAGGTTCGGGCCGCAAAGATGCGTAAAACCCTACGATCCTGCTTTGGTGGTTGTATTAGTGTTCTTGAGCTCTCGAACTAGCTCTGGGTGCTGCGGGGCTCAAAAGAGCCGAATCCCTTCTTTGTATGCCATGTGCCTCCTTTTATAGGCGAAAGGGGCTGCCACAGTGGCACACAGGAGGTGGAAAGTGCTACGGTGTTGCGAGGTTATCGCTAGCATTACAGGACAAGACACATTTAATGCAAGGCTTAGGTGTCCCTTCGCTTTATCAGGGACGGGGGTGAGGCCCATCCCATCCGTCGCCGCTCCCCCTCGCTTCGACACGCGCCCTGGCCAGGATGCATGCAGTGCCATGTAGGCAGGAAGGCAACTGAGGTGGCGCGGTGGTGGAGCCTCCACGAAGGATTGCATGCTGCCACGCAGGTGCCTGCCCAACTGGTTAGGTTGGCAGCTACGTGGGAACGGTGGTGGGAACTTGGCTGGTGCGGGCCTGGCAGTGGCCTTGCCGGGTGGCCCGGCAAGGGTCTTGCCGTGGCGCGCTGGCTTCCTCGGCAAGGATCTTGCCGAGGCTCCTGTGGGTATCTTCGGTGAGTATGGTTGCCTTCCTACCACCCTTTGATCTTGAGCATTCTATGTCTTCACAAAGATCTGCATGCCACCACGGAGGTGCCTCCCGAGCCTGGTTCCAACGCATTTGCTTGTCGTTGGTGGGCTCAAGGGTGGCCCGCTTGGTTGGCGTGGGCGAGCTGCCCCGGCAAGGGTCTTGCCGGGGCTGCTGAGGCTCCCCCGGCAAGGGTCCTTGCCAGGGGAACCTGCTACGCCTATCTGATCTTTGTGGCCTTGATCCTTGTTGTTGCTTCGTTTGTCCTTGTGGCTTCGGCTTCTCTTCGTCTTCCTTTTCCTGCCGTGTCTGTGAGTGACCGTGGCGGGAGGCTCTGACTGTCCGCGCACAAGTAAAGGGGTCAAAAGCAGAGCCCCTACTTTGTACACCGACAGTCTTCGTCTATCAGTAACTTTACTTGGGGCTATATTTTTATTCACCACATGATATGTGTTTTGCTTGGAGCGTCTTGTATGATATGAGTCTTTGATTTTTAGTTTACCACAATCATCTTTGCTGTACACACCTTTTGGGAGAGACACACATGAATCGGAATTTATTAGAATACTCTATGTGCTTCACTTATATCTTTTGAGCTAGACAATTTTGCTCTAGTGCTTCACTTATATCTTTTTAGAGCACGGCGGTGGTTTTATTTTGTAGAAATTATTGATCTCTCATGCTTAACTTATATTATTCTGAGAGTTTTTTTAGAACAACATGGTATTTGCTTTGGTTATGAAATTAGTCCTAATATGATGGGCATCCAAGTTGGCTATAATAAAAACTATCATATAGAGTGCATTGAATATTATGATAAAATTGATACTTGATAATTGTTTTGAGATATAAAGGTGGTAATGTTAGAGTCATGCTAGTTGGGTAATTATGAAATTGAGAAATACTTGTGTTAAAGTTGGCAAGTCCTGTAGCATGCACGTATGGTAAAAGTTGTGTGACAAATTTGTAGCATGGGGTGCTCTTTTGATTGCCTTCCTTATGAGTGGAGGTCGGGATCGCGCCATGGTTAAATCTTACCAACCCTTCCCCTAGGAGCATACGTAGTAGTACTTTGCTTCGAGGGCTAATAAACTTTTGCAATAAGTATATGAGTTCTTTATGACTAATGTGAGTCCATGGATACACACTCTTACCCTTCCATCATTGCTAGCCTCTACAGTACCGTGCATTAATTGCCCTTTCTCACCTTGAGAGTTGGTGCAAACTTCGCCGGTGCATCCAAACCCCCGTGATACAATACGCTGTATCACACATAAACCTTCTTATATCTTCCTCAAAACAGCCACCATACCTACCTATTATGGCATTTCCATAGCCATTCCAAGATATATTTGCCATGCAACTTTCCACCGTTCCATTTATTATGACAGGCTCCATCATTGTCATATTGCTTTTGCATGATCATGTAGTTGACATCGTATTTGTGGCAAGGCCACCTTCATAATTCTTTCATACATGTCGCTCTTGATTCATTGCATATCCCGTTACACCGCCGGAGGCATTCACATAGATTCATATTTTGTTCTAAGCATTGAGTTGTAATTCTTGAGTTGTAAATAAATAAAAGTGTGATGATCTTCATTATTAGAGCATTATCCCAAGTGAGGAAAGGATGATGGAGACTATGATTCCCCCACAAGTCGGGATGAGACTTCAGACTTTACGAAAAATAAAAAAGGCCAAAGAAGCCCAAATAAAAAAATAGGCCAAAGAAGCCCACCAAAATAAAAAAAATGAGAGAAAAAGAGAAAAGAGACAATGTTACTATCCTTTTTCCACACTTGTGCTTCAAAGTAGCACCATGATCTTTATGATAGAGAGTCTCCTATGTTGTCACTTTCATATACTAGTGGGAATTTTTCATTTTAGAACTTTGCTTGCATATTCCAATGATGGGCTTCCTCAAAATGCCGTAGGTCTTCGTGAGCAAGCAAGTTGGATGCACACCCACTTAGTTTCTTTGTTGAGCTTTCATACATTTATAGCTCTAGTACATCCATTGCATGGCAATCGCTACTCCTCATGTTGACATCAATTGATGTGCATCTCCATAGCCCGTTGATTAGTCTCGTCAATGTGAGACTTTCTCCTTTTTTGTCTTCTCCACATAACCTCCATCATCATATTCTATTCCACCCATGGTGCTATATCCATGGCTTACACTCATGTATTGCGTGAGAGTTAAAAAAGCTGAAGTGCGTTAAAAAGTATGAACCAATTGCTTGGCTGAAACCGGGGTTGTGCATGATGGGAGTATTTTGTGTGAATGAAAATGATGCATAGCCTAACTATATGATTTTGTAGGGATAAGCTTTCTTTGGCTATGTTATTTTGATAAGACATGATTACTTGTTAGTATGCTTGAATTATTACTCTTTTTATGTCAATATGAACTTTTATTTTGAATCATTTGGATCTGAACATTCATGCCACAATAAAGAAAATTACATTGAGAAATATGCTAGGCAGCATTCCGCATCAAAAATTCTGTTTTTATCATTTACCTACTCGAGGACAAGTAGGAATTAAACTTGGGGATGCTTGATACGTCTCCTATGTATCTATACTTTTTGATTGTTCCATGCTATTATATTACCCGTTTTGGATGTTTATGGGCTTTACTATACACTTTTATATCATTTTTGGGACTAACCTATTAACCGAAGGCCTAGCCCAAATTGCTGTTTTTTTGCCTATTTTAGTGTTTCACAGAAAAGGAATATCAAACGGAGTCCAAACGGAATGAAACCTTCGCGAGAGATTATTTTGGAACAAACGCAATCCAGGAGACTTGGAGTGGACGTCAAGAAGCAAACGAGGAAGCCACAAGGCAGGAGGGCGCGCCCTAGGGGGTGGGCGCACCCCCACCCTCGTGGGCCCCTCGTGGCTCCCTTGACCGACTTCTTTCGCATATATATACTTGCATACCCTGAAAACATCTGGGAGCACCACGAAACCTTATTTCCACCGCCGCAACCTTCTGTACCCATGAGATCCCATCTTGGAGCCTTTTCCGGTGCTCCGTTGGAGGGGGAATCAATGGAGGGCTTATACATCAACGCCAAAGCCTCTCCGATGAGTTGTGAGTAGTTTACCACAGACCTTCGGGTCCATAGTTATGAGCTAGATGGCTTCTTCTCTCTCTTTGAATCTCAATACAATGTTCTCCTCGATCTTCTTGGAGATCTATTCGATGTAACTCTTTTTGTGGTGTGTTTGTCGAGATCCGATGAATTGAGGGTTTATGATCAAGTTTATCTATGGGAAATATTTGAATCTCCTCTAAATTCTTTTATGTATGATTGGTTATCTTTGCAAGTCTCTTTGAATTATCAGTTTGGTTTGGCCTACTAGATTGATCTTTATTGCTTTAGTAGAAGTGCTTAGTGTCGGTGTCAAAACTGGCGGATCTCGGGTAGGGGGTCCCGAACTGTGCGTCTAAGGCTAATGGTAACAGGAGGCTGGGGACACGATGTTTACCCAGGTTCGGGCCCTCTCGATGGAGGTAATACCCTACTTCCTGATTGATTGATCTTGATGATATGATTATTACAAGAGTTGATCTACCACGAGATCGTAGAGTCTAAACCCTAGAAGCTAGCCTACGATTATGATTGTTCTTGTCCTACGGACTAAACCCTCCGATTTATATAGACACCGGAGGGGGATAGGGTTACACAGAGTCGGTTACATAGAAGGAGATCTACATATCCGAATCGCCAAGCTTGCCTTCCACGCAAAGGAGAGTCCCATCCGGACACGGGACGAAGTCTTCAATCTTGTATCTTCATAGTCCAACAGTCCGTCCAAAGTATATAGTCCGGCTGTCCGGATACCCCCTAATCCAGGACTCCCTCAGTAGCCCCTGAACCAGGCTTCAATGACGATGAGTCCGGCACGCAGATTGTCTTCAGCATTGCAAGGCGGGTTCCTCCTCCGAATACTCCATAGAAGATTTTGAACATGAGAATCGTGTCTGGCTCTGCAAAACAAATTCCACATACCACCATAGAGAGAACAGTATTCCACAAATCTAATATGCTGACAACTTTTTTGTAGAGTGACATCACACCATGGCCCGGTCATTATTCGAACAGTTTTTCACAACCAGCCACTGCACATATTGCGAGGCGGTTTTATTGGCACATCTTGTCGAAGCAGAGATCATGTCCCCTTATTGCGGGATTCTCATCAATACGGGCGTGGGTAACCCAACAGCACCATCAACCGTGGTTCTTGGGGAACAAGCGATTTTAACGGGCAAGAGGGGAGGCACATGGTTTCTACCGCCTTTATAAAGAGATAAGGATTCCCCTTTTTCACCCACGCCTTCTTCCTCCTTTGCTCATCCATTCTCGCACTATTGAGCTCCAGCGCCCAAGTTCTCACCTTCTTCGTTAGGCCATTCCAATCATGTCCGGAGCGGGAGGCAAGTGGATGGCCTCCTCCATCACGGAGGAGGACATTACGAAGCTTCTTGAAGCCGGATACTTGGCCGCAGACATCACGCACCGGCTCCCGGACGAAGGGCAGATCATACCAACTCCGGAACCCCACGAGAGGGTTGTATTTCTCCCCCACTTTGTCCGCAGACTGGGATTTCCCCTCCACCCGTTTGTTCGCGGGCTCATGTTTTACTATGGGCTAGATTTTCATGATCTGGCCCCAAATTTCATCCTCAACATCTCGGCGTTTATCATCGTGTGCGAGGCCTTCCTCCGCATCAAGCCCCACTTCGGCCTATGGATAAAGATCTTTAACGTGAAGCCGAAGATTGTGGGCGGCCAGAAAGCGGAGTGCGGAGGCGCCATGGTGGGCAAGATGCCCAACATTACTTGGCTTGAAGGCTCCTTCGTGGAGAACGTGAAGGGGTGGCAATCGGGGTGGTTCTACATCACCAAGCCACGCGACGCCAACTCGGCGGCGGCCCCCGAATTTCGATCTGGCATCCCCATGTGGCTCACCTCCTGGGAAAAGAAGGGCTTGGCCTGGGGTGCACCTGCGGAGCTGACCGGACTCATGAACTGTATCAAAAATATGATAGGCAAGAAGATCAAGCTTGTCAACATGGTCCAGGTCATGCTCTTCCGCCGGATCCTCTCGTGTCAAAGACGGGCATTCAATATGTGGGAGTTCAATTCGGCCGAACACCAGATGCTGCAGGAGCTCTTCGATACGACGCACAAAGACGTCTGGAAGGTGCTGTTGAAGGCCACCGGAGTACCGGTCCCCTCACTGAGGACCGTGGACTCAATGCAAAGTGCCCTGCTATTCCGGTAAGCCTTCTATATTTCAAGATGAGCTTTTCCCTGTATGTTCGTGAGGGGAGTCTAAGCCACCGTGCTGATTTAACAGGAATATGTGGCGACGGCGGAGCAGATCGACTGTCCGGCTCTGCTACCTGAAGATCCAGCAACCTCTCTCCTGACGGAGATGCTGGTTCCGGTGCCTTACAAGGTGGAGAAGAAGGCCAAGAAGAAGGCCACGGGGACTAGGAAGGGTCTCCGGCGCAAGGTTGTGTCGGACACATCGTCCGAAGACGCCGAGGCACCCTCCTCCAACGAAAACAAGGAGGAGGAAGAGGAAATCCCTCCCCCAACCAGGGAGGAGAAGAAAACGAAGGCCGCCCCATCTGGGGAGGCCGAAGGGTCCAAGAAGGGATGGAACCTCCCTCCGGACCAATCCACCACAGCCGCCTACATCGATGAGGAGTGGCTGGCCAGGGACAAGCCCCGAGCAAAGTCGTAAGTATCCGGACACTATAATGCTTCCGGTATGTTTCGTTTTATTGCTTCTTAACATGTTAAACATGATCATGCAGTCCGTCCAAAGCCCACATTGACGTATCCTCCTCAGATGGGTCTTTGAGTCTGTCGGAGATGAATAGCTATTCGCTCCCGACAGCCACATCCCCCCGGCCCACGGATGACACCGAGGTGTTGTCCTAGAGGATACCGAAGCAGGGGGAGACGATTCCGGAGACGTCGCAAGGCAAAATCCTAGACGCCGGGCTTATTGGGGGAAAGACCCCCATGGATATTGACGACGGGGGCCGTAGAAAGTCCGGCTCCCGACCGGATACTGTGTCAGAACCTCGGATGGTTCCGGATTCAGGTAGGAAGCCCCTTTCTAAGGAAGGTGAGATGGTTGTTATGATGACCTCTGTCCAACCAGAGGCATCAGACAATTTGCTGGAAGCGCTTCACGGTGCTTCCATTGACGAAGAGCACCGTACTCTTATGAGTACGGTGATTGAGAAGGTTCGGTCCGCGAAAAGCGAATTGACCGAAGCTTGCGCCAACCTCCTAACAGGCTTTGAGGTAAGCAATCACATTATGAGAAAATATCATAGCATAGATAGTAGACCTTGATGCTCTGTTTGGTGTTCGGGAAGAAAGGACGAACAGGGGATCAAATAACATCAACATGCTCTAATCATATTTCTGTGTATGTGAATATGCAGACGTCTCTGCTGGCCGCTGCCGCCCGCACTGCTGAGGTCTCCAGACTGAAGCGGGACCTGGGGCGGGCCGAGGAAGAGCTCGGCTCGTGAAGAGGCAGCTCGAAGAGAACAAAGGTAAGTGATACCCCGTCTGTGTGTCATATATAAGAAAATCGTTGATGCTAATAGAAGCACCATGAATTTTAGTAGGGGCCATGACCAAAGTGGCGGCCCTGAAGAAAGCGATGTCCGATGCCGAAGACAGGGTGGCCAAGGAGCACACCGAGCGCAAGAAGCAAGATGCTCGGGTAAATGAGGTCCAGCAAGAGCTCCAGGACTTTGTCAAAAAATGCGAGTCCCTGGAGCGTGACTCCAAGACGTGAGAGTCCGAGCTTGTGAAGTCCCTCCAGAGCGTGCAAGACGCCAATGCCGAAGCCCAAAAGGCCCTCCAGGAGATCCTGGCGGCCAATAAGATAGCGGCGGGTAAGACATTCATTATGCAAAGCAAGCATGTGAAGGAGACTTTCCTTTTACTTACCTGAATTCGGAGCTCTCCAGGAGTGTTCGCCGATCTGCCGCGCAACATATCGGATGCCGCGGAGTTCTACTGTGCGGAAGAGGGGAGCTCGACGGAGAAGCTGTTCTGGTCCCTGTATATTGGGGCCGAACATCCGATGTCCTTGAGCGACCAGCTGAAGAAACTGGTCGAGCTACACAAGGCGGCTGAACTGGCCATGAAGGACCTTATAGTCTGGCTGTGGCCTGGCGAGCCCCTGCCCGACAGCTACTTCATCCTTGTAAAGTGGATGGTAAATGCCAACCGCGGCTTGAAGTCATTAAGCGGTCCGTTTACATTGAAGGGGCGCGCAGGGCCCTCGCCCGTGTAAAAGTGCACTGGGCGAAGATAGACACCGAGAAGCTGGTGAAGGAGGGGCCACCAAAGGACAAGGAGCATCGTTACCCTGAGAAGTATTATGAGGGTGTCCTGAAGGGTTCCCGCCTTGTGGCGGATGAATGTGCTAAGGATGTAATATTTGAGAGAAATGTACTCATGTCATCCTGTAATATGAAAAACGAGTTCATGTGCATTATTGAACGCTTGTTGATTTAAAATATTACCTTCTGTGCGGCCGTTTATAAAATCTGAGAGTTGGCCAGTTGTCAGCTTCCACCCCCATGTAGCTAGTACCGGGGTGTTCGGGATAAATCTAAACACTCTTAATCCAAATCTTTGGTCCTTTAATGAGGTGTTTAGCGCAACGAATAAGGCAATCGAACTATACAATTTTATCACTCTCACTTGGCCATAGAAGTCTACAATTTTAAATTTTGGCGTATCCCCTAGTATTTGGAAGGCCGAAGTTGGGGCGCTATGCACGCCTAAATCGGACAAGGCCGACTCCTCGCCCAAAGTGGAAAAAATCTTTAAGGATTTGAGACTTCTCGAACAGCGACCAGCTCTCGCCGCATCATGACAGTCAGTTTTCGACTTTCTCTACTGAGGTGCTCGTCCGGAAGAACCGGGAGACAATCGCAGTAGTTCTCCCTGCGCTACCTTAGCCGATATAGCGGAACGTAAGGCACCAAAACAAGGGAGCCGGGAAAACCCAACTATTGACCCAAGACATGATTCAGAGCTGATGCATATAATGCTTTAAGTTCGGGGTGCCGCACTGTCGAAATTGTTCGGATTTTTCCTGCCGTGTTATGGGGTACACTGAAGCCCCTGGCGAACTGAACGTACCAAAGTGCACGGATGCAATTTGTAATAAATAAACAGTTTAAGGAAAAATATGAAGAAAATGTAATAATAAGCTGATGTTGTATGTTTCTTCCACTGTTATTCAAATGATACGTCGAAGCGTATGTATACAAGTAGTGCGATAAGCAAAATAGGACTATTTAACATGTCCTAACCAAGGGTAAGCTACGTGTGGGTATATAAAACAGGTATAATGATAAGACCACCTGGGTATTCCCTTGTATGTCAAAGCTTCTTACCTCCTTGGTTTTTCCTTTTCGTGATGAGTCCGATAATCCGGCTATCTGAAA
This sequence comes from Triticum dicoccoides, assembly GCF_002162155.2. Taxonomy (NCBI): domain Eukaryota; kingdom Viridiplantae; phylum Streptophyta; class Magnoliopsida; order Poales; family Poaceae; genus Triticum; species Triticum dicoccoides. Next base: position 595,484,490 of record NC_041391.1, read on the forward strand.
GGGCTTCCAGAAAATTGGGTCCTGATAGAAAGAAAATGATGAAGGAATACGGGTCCTATGGCGGTTGAGCTGCATTGTGGACCGCGTCCTAGCTGTGCCTCCGCCTATGCCCATGGTATTTTTAGTGTGTAATTATGTGCGCATGGCACAAATTTCGCCGCTTCACTAGGACTAGGACGGAGGACGAATTGCTAGTCGAGCTCTGGACATGTCGGATAATCCTGCTGCGGGGTACTCCGGATTCGCTTGACGGTTTCCGGGTTCTTCATCGCTGAATTGGCTATTTGCCTAAGAAGGCTGCTTTGTACTTCTGCCGCTAGGGCCACAGTGTGCTCCTCTGTACGGAGCAAGCGCTCTGTGTTTCCATTAACTGTTATAACCCTGCGAGGTCCTGGCATCTTGAGCTTGAGGTATGCGTAGTGCGGCACCGCATTGAATCAAGCAAATGCGGTTCGTCCTAGTAGGGCATGATAACCACTATGGAAGGGGACGATATCGAAGATTAACTCCTCGCTTCGGAAGTTGTCCGGAGATCCAAAGACTACTTCCAATGTGATTGAGCCTGTACAACAGGCCTCTACACCTGGTATTACACCTTTGAAGGTGGTTTTGGTGGGTTTGATCCTTGAGGGATCGATGCCCATTTTGCACGTTGTATCCTAATAAAGCAGGTTTAGGCTGCTGCCACCGTCCATGAGGACTCGTGTAAGGTGGAATCCGTCAATGATTGGGTCGAGAACCAATGCGGCTGAACCACCATGATGGATACTGGTAGGATGGTCCCTACGATCGAAGGTGATCGTATAGGAAGACCATGGGTTGAACTTTGGGGCGACTGGCTCCATCGCATAGACGTCTCGTAGTGCATGCTTCCGTTCCCGCTTGGGAATATGGGTTGCATATATCATATTCACCGTTTTCACCTGGGGAGGGAGTTTCTTCTGTCCTCCTGTGTTCGGCGGCCGGCGCTCCTCATCGTCATTGTTATGCAGCCCCTTGTCCTTGTATTCGGCATTCAACTTGCCTGACTGTTTAAATACCCAGCATTCTCTGTTGGTGTGGTTGGCTGGTTTATCGGGTGTGCCGTGAATTTGACATGAGCGATCGAGTATGCGATCCAAATTGGACGAGCTCGGATTGTTTATTTTGAATGGCTTTTTCCGCTAACTGGATTTCAAGCCTCTGAATCCGGCGTTGACTGTCGTGTCTTCGGCGTTGTCGCCAATGTTTCGACACTTGTGTCTATTGCGTCGTGGCTTGCCGTTGCTGTCTCTGGCGTCTGAATCACCGGAATTTTCTGTTGTGATATTGCTATGAGCCAGCTAGCTGTCCTTGCCCGTGCAAAAGCGGGTCATGAGTGTCGTAAGGGCTGCCGTGGACTTTGGCTTTTCTTGGCCGAGGTGTCGGGCGAGCCATTCGTCATGGATCTTATGTTTGAAATCTGCTAAGGCTTCGGCATCCGGACAATCGACAATTTGGTTCTTTTTAGTTAGGAACCGAGTCTAGAATTTCCTGGCTGACTCTCCGGGCTGTTGTGTTATGTGACTTAGGTCGTTAGTATCCGGTGGTCGCACATAAGTGCCTTGGAAGTTGTCGAGGAATGTGTCTTCCAGGTTCTCCCAACTACCGATGGAGTTTGCCGGTGAGCTATTCAACCAATGCCGAGCTGGTCCCTTGAGTTTTAGTGGGAGGTACTTGATGGCATGTAGATCATCTCCACGGGCCATGTGAATGTGTAGGAGAAAATCTTCAATCCATACCGTAGGGTCTGTTGGGCCATCGTATGCTTCAATATTCACGGGCTTAAACCCTTCTGGGAATTCATGATCCATTACTTAATCGGTGAAGCATAGGGGGTGTGCGGCGCCTCTATGCCGGGCTACATCATGACGCAGTTCGAATGAGTCTGGTCTGTTGTATTCAGCCCAGCCGGACTTTTGTTTAGTGTGTCCGGCGTGATGGTCATCATCACACGTTGTGGTGCGCCCCCGTGATCCATAGATCGATCTTGACTGTCCTGCTTTGTTTTCCAATATGTCTCGCAGGTCCTTTGTGTAGCCCTCGGCCTTCGTGTTTTTGCTTGCTTGGCGACGGGGTGCGGTCTGGACTTCGGGCTTGTACGCCACTTTGTCTCGGCCACGGGGTGGACGGTCAGCCGCATCATGCGCTGGTAGTGTGGGATTTGATGCCTCCTCGAGTTGAGGTAGCAACCTACGCTTTGGGTAACTTTTTGTAGGGCGCTCGAGTTCGTATTCCTCGGCAGCCAGGACCTCGGTCCATCTATTAGTTAGCAGATCTTAATCAGCTTGAAGCTATTGCTGCTTTTTCTTTAGGCTTTTTGCACTGGCCATAAGTCGGCGCTTGAAGCGCTCCTGCTCGACGGGATCCTCAGGCACGATGAATTCGTCGTCACCAAGGCTCACTTCATCTTTGGAGAGAGGCATTTTTTATCATCCTCTGACTCTCCATATGTTGTCTCTTCCTTAGGGCTAGTTTGCCCATCTTATTGCTCGGCTTGCTCGAAGCCTAGCTCGGCACGATTGTTTTTGTCTTTGGCACCATCCAGATTATTGTCATCTCTTGTGCCGGTAGCATTATTTTTGCTATGGCGGGGCTTGGAGCGGCGTCTATGACGCCGGTGCCTAGATTGATTCTCCGGGGGTTTATCCTCCGTCGCCTCATCAGCATTGCCTTCTTTGGGGGTGTCCACCATATATATGTCATATGATGAGGTGGCTGTCCAGCGCCCGATAGGCGGTGATTCCTGTTCATCTCCTGCAGCATCGTCCATACCGTCGATGTCTTCGGAGTCGAAGTCGAGCACATCGGTTAGGTCATCGACAGTGGCTATTAAGTGGGTGGTGGGTGGGGAATGAATTTCTTCGTCGTCCGCTTCCCACTCGAGCCGGACATAGTTCGGACAAGAGTCTACTGACAAAAAGAAAGACCTTAATGAGTTTAGCACGTCGCCCAAGGGCGAGTGCTGAAAGATATCCGCGGAGGTGAACTCCATGACCGGTGCCCAATCAGATTCGATAGGCACGGGCTTACGCGGTTCAGATCCTGTAGCTGGAGACGAGTCCGAGGGTCCGATGGTACCGACCTCATAGGAGGTGGAATGAGTGTTCGGCTCCAAGGCCGATGAGTGTGCGGCCTCCATGGCGGGGTCCATCCACCCGCCCTCGGATGGAACAATCTGCTCCGGATTGTTTCCCGGGGCAGCCACAGGCGTGATCCCCCGAATACTGTCCAATGGCATATCTAAGTCATGCTCATCAGGACTGTTTGGCGCACCTGACATGGGATCAAATCCGTCGAAGATCATGTCTTTGTGGATGTCGGTAGTGTAGTTTAGGTTTCCAAACCTAACCTAGTGGCCAGGGGCGTAGCTGTCGATCTGCTCCAGATGGCCAAGCGAATTGGCCCGCAGTGCGAAGCCGCCGAATATGAAGATCTGTCCCGGAAAGAAAACCTCCTCTTGGACTGTGTCGTTGAAGATGATTGAAGGAGCCATCAAGCCTTATCGTTACGACACAGTGTAACTCTCAATGAAATCACCAATGTCGGTGTCAAAACCAGCAGATCTCGGGTAGCGGGTCCCGAACTGTGCTCTAAGGCTAATGGTAACAGGAGGCTGGGAACACAATGTTTACCCAGGTTCGGGCCCTCTCGATGGAGGTAATACCCTACTTCCTGCTTGATTGATCTTGATGACATGAGTATTACAAGAGTTGATCTACCATGAGATCGTAGAGGCTAAACCCTAGAAGCTAGCCTATGATTATGATTGTTGTTGTCCTATAGACTAAACCCTCTGGTTTATATAGACACCGGAGGGTGCTAGGGTTACATAGAGTCGGTTACAGAGAAGGAGATCTATATATCCGAATCGCCAAGCTTGCCTTCCACGCAAATGAGTGTCCCATCCGGACACGGGACGAAGTCTTCAATCTTGTATCTTCATAGTCCAATAGTCCGGCCAAAGTATATAGTCCGGCTGTCCGGATACCCCCTAATCCAGGAATCCCTCACTTAGCTTTGGGTTCAATCTTGCGGTGTCCTTTCCCAGTGACAGCAGGGGTAGCAAGGCACATATTGTATTGTTGCCATCACAGATAAAAAGATGGGGTTTATATCATATTGCATGAGTTTATCCCTCTACATAATGTCATCTTTCTTAATGCGTTACTCTATTCTTCATGAACTTAATACTCTAGATGCGGGCAGGAGTCGGTCGATGTGTGGAGTAATGGTAGTAGATGCAGAATCATTTTGATCTACTTGTCATGGACGTGATGCCTATATACATGATCATGCATAGATAATCTCATAATTATTCGCTTTTCTATCAATTGCTCGACAGTAATTTGTTCACCCACCGTAATACTTATGCTATCTTGAGAGAAGCGAGTAGTGAAACCTATGGCCCCTGGGTCTATTTTCCATCATATAAGTTTCTGATCTACTTTATTTTGCAATCTTTACTTTTCAATCTATATCATAAAAATATCAAAAATATTTATCTTATCTTATTATCTCTATCAGATCTCACTTTTGCAAGTGGCTGTGAAGGGATTGACAACCCCTTTATCGCGTTGGTTGCGAGGTTCTTGTTTGTTTGTGTAGGTACGAGGGACTTGCGTGTAGCCTCCTACTGGATTGATACCTTGGTTCTCAAAAACTGAGGGAAATACTTACGCTACTTTGCTGCATCACCCTTTCCTCTTCAAGGGAAAACCAACGCAGTGCTCAAGAGGTAGCAGGTCTTGGCGGCTTTATGGGGCTTGGCGGATTGGTGGTAGCTGGATCAACATCCATCTGGTCCATGTCAACGTTGTGATCGACCAGTGGCAGTTCATCGACTGTGGCTTCAGGGGCTTGGTGGGAGGTCTCTGCTGACTGCTGTTCCGGCTGAGAGTGGTTTTTAGTGGTTTTTGTCACCTTCATTTTCTTGCTGGGCTTTACCATAGCCCTGTGAATTAAACACAAGATGATGTTAGTACAATAATTGAAAGCCCAGGAATAGGTTTGAAGGTCGGGACATGAGTCCCCATTGAGTCGCCAAAGGAACAATGAGACATTCCCTGATAATTTGAATCGGAAGGATTAAGAGGTTGTCGAAAAAGACCGGCTGAGGGAGTCCTGGATTAGGGGGTGTCCGGATAGCCAGACTACCATCATCAGCCGAACTATCATCGGCCAGACTATCATCATCGACCGGACTCCAAGACTATGAAGATACAAGATTGAAGACTTCGTCCCGTGTCCGGATGGGACTTTCCTTGGCGTGGAAGGCAAGCTTGGCGATACGGATACGTAGATATCCTACCATTGTAACCGACTGTATGTAACCCTAGCCCTCTCCAGTGTCTATATAAACCGGATGGCTCTAGTCTGTAGGACACAACAACAACCATTACAATCATACCATAGGCTAGCTTCTAGGGTTTAGCCTCCTTGATCTCGTGGTAGATCCACTCTTGTAAACATCCACAATATCAATATCAATCGATCAGGACGTAGGGTTTTACCTACATCAAGAGGGCCCGAACCTGGTAAATCATCGTGTCCCTTGTCTCCTGTTACCATCCGCCTAGACGCACAGTTCGGGACCCCCTACCCGAGATCCGCCGGTTTTGACACCGACATTGGTGCTTTCATTGAGAGTTCCTCTGTGTCGTCACCGATAGGCTTGATGTCCTCTTCAATCGACAACGACGTAGTCCTGGGTGAGACTTTTCTCCCCGGACAGATCTTCGTATTCGGCGGCTTCGCACTACGGGCCAACTCACTTGGCCATCTGGAGCAGATCAAAAGCTACGCCCCTGGCCGTCAGGTCAGGTTTGGAAGCCTAAACTTCACGGCCGATATCCGCGGGGACTTGATCTTCTATGGACCTGAGCCACAGCCGAGCGTGCCGCGCTGTCACGATGGGCATGACCTAACTCTACCGCCGGACAGCACCTTGGAGGCCGCACACGAATCCGCTCCGACCCATAGTCCGAAGCCGATCGCTCAGATCAAGGACGGATGGCTGGACACCGCCTCGGGAGCTGCAACTTCTACGGCGATGGAGCCGAACACTGACCTTGTCCCGCATAAAGCTCATGACTCCGAGGTATCGGACTCTCTGCCGGACTCCCAACCTCCTGCGCCCCTGCCAGTCGAATCCGATTGGGCGCCGATCATGGAATTCACCGTTGCGGACATCTTTCAGCACTCACCCTTCGGCGATATCTTAAATTCGCTGAAGCATCTCTCGCTATCCGGAGAGCCCTGGCCGAACTACGGCCAGGATGGTTGGGACGCGGACGACGAAGAAATTCAAAGCCCACCCACCACTCACTTCATAGCCACCGTCGACGATCTAACCGACGTTCTCGACTACGACTCCGAAGACATCGACGGTATGGACGACGATGCTGGAGACTATCAAGAACCAGTGCCTACAGGACACTGGAAGACCACCTCGTCATACGACATATACATGGTGGACACCCCAAAAGATGGGGACAGCGAAGAAGCAACGGAGGCCGATTCCTTAAAGAAACAGCCCAAGCTCCGACGTCAGCGGCGCCGCTCTAAATCCCGCCACAGCAAGAATGGAGATTCCGGCATAGGAGATAATAACACCCCAGAAAGTGCCGAAGACAACCCCCTCCAGCACGATCCAGCGCAGGAGGAGGCAGAAGCAAGCCCTCACGAGAGGGCGGCAGACGAAGAGGTCGAGGATGATAATTACTTACCTCCCTCCGGAGACGAGGCAAGCCTCGACGACGACGAATTCGTCGTGCCTGAGGATCCCGTCGAACAAGAGTGTTTCAGACGCAGGCTAATGGCCACGGCAAACAGCCTAAAGAAAAAGCAGCAACAGCTCCAAGCTGATCAAGACCTACTGGCCGACAGATGGACCGAGGTCCTCGCGGCCGAAGAGTATGAACTCGAACGCCCCTCCAAAAGTTACCCAAAACGCAAGCTACTCCCCCGACTAGAGGAGGAAGCGTACAAACCTGCATCACCAGCGCACAATACGGCAGACCGACCACCTCGTGGCCGCGACAGAGAGGCGTGCAAGCCCTCCACTAAAACCGTACCCCGGCATCGCTCAAAAAACATGAAGCCACGGGGGAATGCACCGGACTTGCGGGATATATTGGAGGACAAGGCAAGACAATCCAGATCTATCTATGGATCACGTGGGCGCCCAAGACCCATGACGAATACCGTCGTGCCGGATACAACTACTCCGGCCGGGCCGAACACAGCAGACAACGCTCTCTCGAGCTACGTCGCGATATTGCTCAATACAGAGGCGCTGCACACGCACTATGCTTCACTGACGAAGTAATGGATCATCAAATCCCTGAAGGGTTTAAACCCGTTAATATCGACTCCTACGATGGCACAACAGACCCCGCGGTTTGGATTGAGGATTATCTCCTCCATATACATATGGCCCGCGGCGATGATCTTCACGCCATCAAATATCTCCCGCTCAAGCTTAAAGGACCAGCTCGACATTGGCTTAACAACCTGCCCGCAGAGTCAATTGGATGCTGGGAAGACCTGGAAGCCGCATTCCTCAACAACTTCCAGGGCACGTATGTGCGACCACCGGACGCAGATGACCTAAGCCACATAATCCAGCAGCCAGACGAATCGGCCAGGCAATTCTGGACATGGTTCTTAACAAAGAGAAATCAAATCGTCCATTGTCCGAATGCAGAGGCCCTCGCTGCCTTCAAATATAACATCCATGACGAGTGGCTGGCCCGGCACCTAGGACAGGAGAAGCCGAAATCCATGACAGCCCTCACATCACTCATGACCCGCTTCTGTGCGGGAGAGAATAGCTGGCTAGCTCGCAGCAACAACCTCAGCAAAAACGCTGGCAGTCCGGATACCAAGGACCGCAATGGCAGGTCGCGTCGAAACAAAAACAAATGCCGCATTAACGGCGAAAGCAATGAGGATACGACAGTGAACGCCGGATTCCGAGGCTCCAAGCCCGGTCAATGGAAGAAGCCATTCAAAAGAACCACTCCGGGCCCGTCCAATTTGGACTGAATACTCGACCGCTCCTATCAAATACATGGAACCCCCGAAAAGCCAGCTAACCACACCAACAGAGATTGTTGGGTATTCAAGCAGGCAGGCAAATTAATCGCCGAAAACAATGACAAGGGGCTACACAGTGATGACGAGGAAGAGACCCGGCCGTCGAACAACAGAGGACAAAAGGGATTCCCCCCTCAAGTTCGGACGGTAAACATGATATACGCAACGCATATTCCCAAGAGGGAGCGGAAGCGTGCACTAAGGGACGTATACGCGATGGAGCCAGTCGCCCCAAAATTCAACCCATGGTCCTCTTGCCCGATCACTTTCGATCGAAGAGACCATCCGACCAGTATCCGCTATGGCGGATTTGCCGCATTGGTTTTAGACCCAATCATCGATGGATTTCACCTCACGAGAGTCCTGATGGACGGCGCCAGTAGCCTGAACCTGCTTTATCAGAATACAGTGCGCAAGATGGGCATAGACCCTTCAAGGATTAAACCTACAAAGACAACCTTCAAAGGCGTCATACCAGGTGTCGAGGCCAGTTGTACAGGCTCAGTTACACTGGAAGTGGTCCTTCGGATCCCCGAATAATTTCCGAAGCGAGGAGTTAATCTTCGACATAGTCCCATTCCGCAGTGGCTATCACGCTCTGCTCGGACGAACCGCGTTCACAAAATTCAACACGGTGCCGCATTATGCATACCTTATGCTCAAGATGCCAGGCCCTCGTGGAGTCATCAAGGTCAATGGAAACACGGAACGCTCCCTCCGAACGGAGGAACATACAGCGGCTCTCGCGGCAGAAGTACAGAGCAGCCTTTTAAGGCAATTTTTGAGTCCGGCCGTTAAACGACCGGACACGGCTAACCGCGCCCGGAGCAACATCAACCAAGACCACCTGGCACGTTCCGAGCACGTGTAGCAATGCGGCCTCAACCCCAGCCCTCGCACAATTGTAAGACAAACTCTCCACGTACATAATTACGCCCTGGAGATACCATGGGCATAGGGGGAGAGGCACAACCACAACAGACCCAGAGTGCGGTTCGACCACACCAGGGGCTCCCAAGTGTGTCGCTCTTTTTATCTTTTATTTCTCTCTTTTTTATACAGAACTCTGTCCGGCGGCAAACCTGCCGAACTCATGATGCAACAGCCAGGGAGGGACAAAGGCTGCGACGAACACTCAGGTGGTCTCCATTACGAGCATTAAATTTGTTAAATACACCATTCCGCGGCCTACCCCTGGAGGGAGACGCCTTTAATTCGTCCAATCCCTTGCTTTCCGCACTATTTGTATCATTCCGCACTCATAGCAAATCTTCTCGAATAAAATGCAGCACTTTTTGCCCATAGTTGCATTACCTTATATATATATGTTCATTTACGACATGTTGCATCCGTACATTTTGGTACGGCCAAATACACCAGGGGCTTATGTTCCCTGCATTATGGTGTGATAAAGTCCGCACACTTTCACAAGTGCGGCACCCCGAACTTATAGCATTATATGAATCGGCTCCGAATCATGTCTTGGGTCAATAGTTGGGTTTGCCCGGCTCCCATGTTTGGCACCTTACGTTCCATTCTATCGGCTAAGGTAGCACTGGGAGAACCACTACGATTGCGCCCCGGTTGAGCCGGGTTAACGCCTCAGTGGAGAAAGCTAAAACTGACTGTCATGACAAGGCGAGAGACTGGTCGCTGTTCGAGAGGTCTTTTCGGGTCCTTAAAGACCTACGCCGCTTCGAGGGAAGTACCGGATAATGTCCGACGAAGGCGTGGATAGCGCCCCGAATTCGGTCTTCCGAATACTAGGGGCTTCGCCGAAATTTAAAATTATAGAATTCTATGGCTAAGTGAGAGTGTTCAAGCACTATAAGTCCGGTTGCCTTGTTCGTTGTGTTGAGCGCCTCCCTAGATGGACCCAAAAATGGGAACAAGAGTGCTCAAGTTTATCCCGAACACCCCAGCACTCGTGGCATGGGGGCAGAAGCCGACGACTTGCCATCTCTCAGATTTAATAAACGGCCGCACAGAAGGTAATATTTTAAATCAACAAGCATTGCTTAGTGCATATGAACAAAGTTTTCAGCGCACAGGATAACACATTGCAAATTTACTCAATAATTACATCCTAGGGCACTCATCCGCAATTTTGCAGGCACCCTTCAAGACAATCTTATAGTACATCTCGGGCATACGATATTCCTTGCTCGCTGGTGGCGCGTCAGTGATTAGCTTCTCCGCATCCAGCTTGCCCCAATGCACCTTTGCGCGGGCAAGGGCCCGACGAGCACCTTCAATACAGGCGGAGCGCTTGATAACCTCCACCCAGGGGCACGCATCCACCAACCGTCGCACGAGGCCGAAGTAGCTCCCAGGCATGGCCTCTCCAGGCCACAGCCGGACTATGAGGCCCTTCATGGCCTGCTCGGCCACCTTGTGGAGCTCGACCAGCTGCTTCAGCTGGTCGCTAAGGGGCACCGGATGGCCGGCCTCAGCATACTGAGACCAGAAGACCTTCTCCGTTGAGCTCCCCTCCTCGGCTCGGTAGAATGCGGCGGCATCAGACACACTACGAGGCAGATCTGCAAACGCCCCTGGAGAGCTCCGAATTCGGGTAAGTAACACGTAATTTACATTCACATGCTTGCTTTGCATGAAAAATGCCTTACCCGCCACTATCTTCCTCACCAACTCAATCTCCTGAAGGGACTTATGGGCATCAGCCTTGGCAGTTTCAGCACTTTCGAGAGCCGAGGCAAGCTCGGACTCTCGAGTCTTTGAGTCATGCTCCAAACTCTCATGCTTTTCCATGAGAGCCTGGAGCTCTTGCCGAACCACCGCCACCCGCGCCTCCTGCTTTTCTCGCTCTGCCCGTTCCGCGGCCGCATTGTGTTCGGCCGCGGACACGGACTCCTTCAGGGTCGCCACCTCGTTCGTGGCCCCTGCAGTACCCATGTTATCCTTGTTATTTTTTGTTGCAACCTAAATCCTTTTCTGTAAGGTACAAGTTCAAAGTGGTGTTACTCACCTTCTTTGTCCTGGAGCTGCTTTTTGGCGCGGCCGAGCTCTTGCTCGGACCGCTCGAGCTCCTGCTTCAAAGCACCGACCTCCGCAGTCAGTGCGACAAAGGTCAGCAGCGCAGCCTGCAACCCATATTGACATAATTTTTTAGCAACCCAGCGTATATCTTTTTTTTTCAGATCCTCAGTCCGGCTTTTCTTTCCGAACACCGAACCGAGCATCAAGGGCTACTGTCTATGCGGTATTACATTGCATATTTTTAACTTCTTACCTCAAAGCCTGATAGAAGGCTACTGCAGGCTTTGGTTAGCCCGCTCTTGGCAAGCTGTACCTTCTGAATCACCGCACTCATAATAGTGCGGTGTTCTTCCTCGATTGAAGCACTCTACAGCGCCTCCAACAAATTGTCCGGCGCCTCCGGTTGGACGGAAGCTGCTGGCGTCACGGTCTTGCCCTTCGTGCGAAGGGGCCGCCCGCCGGACTCCGGAACCACTGCGGGTTCTGATGTGGAGTCCGGCGCAAAGTCCGGGAGGCCGCCTTGTGGCGCCTCTGGAGCCTCCCCCTGATGGGTCCCTTCTTGGGATCCCACCTCGGCGTCCTTGGTGACGCGAGGGGTGGAGGTGGTCGGGATGGAGTCTACATCCGATGGAGCCAACGACCCGCTCAATGAAGCGGGGGGATCATGATTGGCCGGACTACAGGCAGCATGCGGCATCAGAATGACACTATGTGACGCAGGAAAAGAAATTATAAATCATTCAGGAATCCGGATACTTACGATCTCGCCGGAGGCCTGGCCCTTGAAAGCCATTCTTCCTCGCCAACGTTGATGTTGGCGGAGCTGTCCGGGGGAATAGTCCTTCCCCTCTTGGACCCTTTGGCCTCCCCTATTGGGGAAGCCTTCCTCTTCCTCTCTCCCTCGTCTGGGAGAGAGTCCTCTTTCTCCTTCTTGTTTTCGAGGGAGGAGTCCGCCCCGGAGTCGTCGGACACCTGAAAACGGGAACTCTTTCGAGCACCCGTGGCCTCCTTCTTGGCCTTCTTCTCCGGCACCACGTGCGGTGCTGGAACTAGCAGCCTCGCTAGATGGGCGTCTACTAGGTTTTCTGGCATAGGAGCCGGGCAGATAATCTGCTCTGCCTTCCTCATCCAGTCCTGTCAAAGGAAAAGGGGAAATTAAAACCCGCATAGAGTCAAACTATGAAAAGCAAGTGTCCCGTAAAAGGGGTAGAATCACTTACCTCGTCGGCTTGGCGCTGCGAGCAAAATCTGCGATCTTCTGTCGCGGATGCGGGGGCTTCGGCGCCCTTAAACAGCACCCTCCAGGCGCCTTCGTACGTCATGTCGAAGAGCCCGCTCAACGCCTGGTGCTGTTCCGGATTGAACTCCCGCAGATTGAATGCCCGCTCCTGGCATGGGAGAATCCGACGGACGAGCATGACTTGGACCACGTTAACCAGCCTGAGCTTCTTCACCAGCTTCTGGATACAGGCTTGGAATCCCGTTAGCTCCTCCGAACTACCCCACAGCAAGCCATTCTCTTTCCAGGAGGTGAGCTGCGTGGGGATACCAGATCTGAACTCGGGGGCCGCCGCCCACGTAGGGTCGCGTGGCTCGGTGATATAGAACCACCCCGATTGCCACCCCTTGACGGATTCCATGAAGGCCCCTTTGAACCAAAGGACGTTGGGCATCTTGCCCAACATGGCGCCTCCGCACTCCGCTTGAGTGCCCTTCACTACCTTCGGCTTGACATTGAAGGTCTTGAGCCACAAGCCGAAGTCGGGCTGGATGCAGAGGAAGGCCTCGCACACGACGATAAACGCCGAGATGTTGAGGATGAAGTTCGGCGCCAGATCATGGAAATCCAGGCCATAGTAGAACATGAGCCCTCGGACAAAGGGGTGAAGTGGAAAGCCCCGTCCGCGGAGGAAGTGGGGAAGAAAAATGATCCTCTCATGGGGCCTGGGGGTGGGGATGAGCTGCCCCTCGTCGGGCAGCCGGTGCGCAATGTCGTCGGACAGGTAGCCGGCGCTGCGCAGTCTTTCGATGTGCTCCTCCGTAACGGAGGAGGTCATCCACTTGCCTCCCGCTCCATACATGACTGGGGAAGGTTGAGACGAGATGTGCGGGCTTGGGCGCTGGAGCTCGAGTGCGCGGAGATGGATAAGCAAAGGAGGAAGAAAGCGTAGGTGAAAAGGTGAATCCTTATCCCTTATATGGGCGGGCGAAGTCTACGCGTCCCCCACCGGCCTGGTAAAACTCGCTTATCCCCCAAGCGTCACCATCCATGGCGCGGTTGGGTTACCCACGTCCGTATTGATGAGAATCCCGGATTAAGGGGGAACACGATCTCTGCTTCGACAAGACGTGCCAAGGAAACCGCTTCGCTAAATGCGCTGAGGTGGTAGAGTAAAAAACGTAATAGCTTGGTAGTGGCGTGACGTCATGCCGCAAAAAACGTCAGCAGATTGAACTTGTGTATATATTATTCTCTCTATGGTGGAATGTGGAATTTATTTTGCAGAGCCGGACACTATCCTGGTGTTCACAATCTTCTATCATTCGGAGGAGGAACCCGCCTTGCAATGCCAAGCAATATACGCGTCGGACTTATTGTCATTGAAGCCTGGTTCATGGGCTACTGAGGGAGTCCTGGATTAGGGGGTGTCCAGATAGCCGGACTACCATCATCAGCCGAACTATCATCGGCCGGACTATCATCATCGACCAGACTCCAAGACTATGAAGATACAAGATTGAAGACTTCGTCCCGTGTCCGGATGGGACTTTCCTTGGCATGGAAGGCAAGCTTGGCGATACGGATACGTAGATATCCTACCATTGTAACCGACTCTATGTAACCCTAGCCCTCTCCGGTGTCTATATAAACCAGATGGCTCTAGTCTATAGGACACAACAACAACCATTACAATCATACCATAGGCTAGCTTCTAGGGTTTAGCCTCCTTGATCTCGTGGTAGATCCACTCTTGTAAACATCCACAATATCAATATCAATCGAGCAGGACGTAGGGTTTTACCTCCATCAAGAGGGCCCGAACCTGGGTAAAACATCGTGTCCCTTGTCTCCTATTACCATCCGCCTAGACGCATAGTTCGGGACCCCCTACCCGAGATCCGCCGGTTTTGACACCGACACCGGCCCTGGGATAAGTTAAGTCGGAGTTTGTAGACACCTCTAGACGTCGCTTGCGGGGAGCTAGAGTGTTGGGTAAGCCGGAGGAAAGGATCCCGCTACCACTGTTCTGGGTTGTGCAGCGAGCTTCATGTTGCTGCTTCTTCAAAATAAAGTTGGGATCCAAATAAGCCAAAGGATGAGAAAACCTTACTTTCCGGCTTGCTTGGCGAGTTTTCTGTTTTGCAGAGATTCTGAGCCGGAGGAAAGAACAATTACATCTTCGTCACCCGCGCGGCTGGCTTCTGCTTCATCCTGATAACAGTCACTATCAATGAGTTGTACAAAAAATGAGCCAAGAGAGTCAAGTTCTACCTTTGACTCATCATCATCACGATCGCCATCCATGTTCAGTAACTCGGAGGGATCGGTCTTCTTCTTGGCAGGCTTGTTTGTGACCTTAGTCTTGGTTCGGGTTGGCTTGGTCAGCTTATCTTGCAGTTTCTTTGTCCGAAAAGGAGAATCGGCCTATGGAGGTCAGATGATCATAAGTGGACAGTGTTAATGAAAACATGATGTACAATACTTACAGTTGTCAGCTTGTTGAAAGTGCAAAATGGACTAAGTCTGATTTTACTGCATTCTACTCAGCTTTCATTCAACAAAGCTTTGATTGCTTCATTGACTTCAGCATCAGACAACTGGATTTCGCAGTGGCGTTGGGGATCTTTCAAGTCGCCGGTGTACTCGCACATTAAGTCGGGGCGGCGGCCTAAGGGAATGATCCTCCAGGAGACCCAACACTGAACAAGGTCGATGCCGGTTAAGCCATTAGCCATGAAGGCTCTAATCTTTGAAAAAGTGGCGCATACTTGGCCCATTCCTTTGTACTGATCCGCTATGGGAGCAGATGTGTGTTGCTAAGCCGATGGTCATGATAACCCGACAGGGGATTCTCACCCACTGGATATGTGTCTTGGCAATAAAACCAAGTCTGGTTCCAGTCCTTGGGATGACGGGGCGGTTTGGCATATGGGAAGGAGGCTTCTTTCCTCTTATGAATTGAAACCCTGTCTAGTTCCAAACTGGGCCCATCGATAAATTATGTCTGCCGGTTTAAGTAATAAAACTCTCAAACTGTTCAATAGTTGGCTCTTCTTGAAGATAAGCTTCACAAAAGACTTGGAAGTTGCAAATATTGGAAACAGAATTCAGCCCAATATCTTGAGGATGAAGTTGGAAAAAGTGCAATATGTCCTGAAAGAATTTTGAATAGGGCGGGGTAAACCCCCGGATCATATGGTTAGTGAAAACAATTACTTCTCCTTCCTTGGGATCACGAGGATTTTCAAGGCCTGGGACCCTCCAGTGGATGTCATTTTCCTTGGCTAAGACGTCAGTTGCAACAAAGTTGTTCAAGTCTTCCTCGGTGACTCGGGATGATGCCCAGTTGCATGCAATGAATGTCTTAGTCATTGTTGATGATGATCTAAAAAGAAACTTCTCCAGTTTAAGATTATGTTGTTAAATCGGCCATTGGTTCAAGGGTAAGAACGATAAGCATGCAGTATGTTAATCCGGAGGATACTGTTGGAGTTATGCAAGGCAAAATATTGGCGGCTTAAGAGGGGACTAATGGTACCTGGCGGGTTATGGTTTATAAGTTAAGCCGCCCACACAGCTATCCATTTTCAGATCTATGAGTGAAAATTTGCTAAGTGTTGGATAAACATCTTTCACAGATTGATACTATAATTGTGGATCTATAGCAGGCCAAATAATGAAGAAAATTCTAAACCAAAGTTGCGGCAGCAGAGCAGTTCATGTGCTCAGATGGGATCTCTCATGGAGAGGAGGCATTCAAATATAAAAAATGAGTTCTAAAGCTGACGCCGCGCAAGATGTGCAAAGTCAGATCAAAACTACAAGAAACAGGGAAGAACAAAGAGGAGCAAAGATGAACTCCAACGAACTCGAACAAACCCTAATGGGATCTACGGTGAGGAAAGAACAACTCGAAACTAAAACAGAAGATTTTGCCGTGGTACGGTGATCAAAACCTTCGGGAGATTATATAAGGAATTTTTACTAACCAAAAGAAGTATCAGGCAAGAAAGCGGAGTCCGAAGGGCACACGAGGTGTCCACGAGGCAAGGGGCGCGCCCTCCACCCTCGTGGATGCCTCGTGTCTCTTTCGGACCGCTTCTTATTTTCCTAATTTTTAAATATTCCAAAATAGAGAAAAAAACGCTATTTGAGCAGTTTTGGACTCAGTTTACTTACCATACCACATACCTATTCCTTTTCGGAGTCTGAAATGTTCTGGAAAGTGTCCCTTATGTACTCCTCCAGGGTTACGGTGTCAATAACATTGGTTTGAACATTTATGGGATTACCTGAGATGTAATGTTTGATTCTTTGACCGTTCACCACCTTCGGATTTGTGCCTTCGGCGTTGTTGATTTGTATGGCACTAGAATGATAGACCTCCTCGATAATGTAAGGACCTTGCCATTTAGAGAGATGTTTTGCTGCAAAAAATCTTAAACGAGAGTTGTATAGCAAAACATAATCACCTACATTAAACTCACACTTTTGTATCCTTTTGTCATGCCATCTTTTAGCTTTTTCTTTAAACAATTGGTCATTCTCATAGGCCTGGGTTCTCCATTCAGCAAGTGAGCTAATGTCAAAAAGCCTCTCCTCACCGGCAAGTTTCAAATCATAATTGAGCTCTTTAATAGCCCAATATGCCTTATGTTCTAGTTCGAGAGGTAACTGACATGCTTTTCCATAAACCATTTTACACGGAGACATACCCATAGGATTTTTATATGCAGTTCTGTAGGCCCATAATGCATCATCAAGTTTCTTGGACCAATTCTTTCTAGATCTATTAATAGTCTTTTGAAAAATCATTTTAATATCTCTATTACTCAATTCTACTTGACCACTAGACTATGGATGGTATGGAGATGCAATTCTATGATTAACATCATACTTAGCAAGCATTTTACGAAAAGCACCATGAATAAAATGCGAACCACCATGAGTCCTTAAGTATCTAGGGACTCCAAACCTCAGAAAAATAACTTCTTTAAGCATCTTAATAGAAGTGTTATGGTTAGCACTATTAGTTGGAATAGCTTCTACCCACTTAGTAATGTAATCTACATCAACTAAAATATGTGTATATCCATTAGAAGAAGGAAAAGGTCCCATATAATCAAAGCCCCATACATTAAATGGTTCAATAACAAGTGAATAGTTCATAGGAATTTCTTGACGTCTACTAATATTACCAATTCTTTGGCATTAATCACAAGACAAGACAAACTTACGGGCATCTTTGAAAATAGTAGGCCAATAAAAACCGGATTGCAATACCTTATGTCCAGTTCTATCTCCAGCATGGTGTCCTCCATAAGACTTGGAGTGACACTTGCCTAGGATATGTTCCTGTTCATGCTCAGGTACACAACGTATAATAACACCATCTACTTCTCTATAGAGGTGTGGGTCATCCCAAAAGTAATGTCTTAAATCATAGAAAAACTTTTTCTATTACTGGTATGTGAAACTATGTGGTATAAATTTAGCAACAATGTAATTAGCATAATCAACATACCATGGAGCAGTACGAGAAGCACTTATGACATCTAATTGTTCACCAGGAAAGCTATCATCAATAGGTAGCGGGTCATCAAGAACATTTTCTAGCCTAGACACATTGTCTGCAACGGGGTTCTCAGCTCCCTTTCTATCAATAATAGGCAAATCAAATTCTTGTAGCAAGAGAACCCATCTAACAAGTCTAGGTTTAGCATCTTTTTTCTCCATAAGATATTTAATAGCAGCATGATCAGTGTGAACAGTTACTTTGGAATCAACAATATAAGGTCTGAACTTATCACAAGCGAACACAAGGGCTAAAAATTATTTTTCAGTAGTAGCATAATTTCTCTGTGCATTGTCTAGAGTTTTACTAGCATATTGGATAACATTTAATTCCTTATCAACTCTTTGCCCTAGTACAACACCTACAGCATAATCACTAGCATCGCACATAATTTCAAAGGGTAAATTGCAATCAGGTGGCTGGAAAATAGGTGCAGAAATCAAGGCTTTCTTAAGTATTTCAAATGCTTCTACATAATCATCATCAAGGAACATCTTTTTGTAAGAGGGTAGTTAGAGGCCTAGAAATTTTTGAGAAATCTTTAATGAACCTCCTATAAAAACCGGCATGACCAATAAAACTTCTTATACCTTTGATGTCGTTAGGACACGACATCTTTTCAAT
This sequence comes from Triticum dicoccoides, assembly GCF_002162155.2. Classification (NCBI taxonomy): domain Eukaryota; kingdom Viridiplantae; phylum Streptophyta; class Magnoliopsida; order Poales; family Poaceae; genus Triticum; species Triticum dicoccoides. The sequence goes on from NC_041391.1 coordinate 595,503,026, forward strand.
AGCATCAACTTTAGCTTTGTCAACTTCAATACCTCTTTCCAAAATTTTATGCCCCAAGACAAGACCTTCATTAACCATAAAGTGGCACTTCTCCCAATTCAAGACAAGATTAGTTTCTTCACATCTCTGCAAAACTTGATCAAGGTTGCTTAAGCAATCATCAAAAGAAGTTCCATACACGGAGAAATCATCCATGAAAACATCAACAATATTTTCACAAAAGTCAGAGAATATAGCAGTCATACATCTTTGAAAGGTAGCAGGTGCATTGCATAAACTAAAAGGCATACGTTCATAAGCAAAGGTACCGAAAGGGCAAGTAAAAGTGGTCTATTCCTGACCCTCTTTTGACACAGGTATTTGAGAGAAACCAAAATAACCATCCAGAAAGCAAAAATGTGTATGTTTGGATAGTCTTTCTAGCATCCGATCTATAAAAGGTAGAGGGTAATGATCTTTTCTACTAGCTTTATTTAATTTGCAGAAATTGATTACCATTCTATAACCTGTATTAATTCTTTGTGGGATCAATTCATCCTTATCATTAGGAACAACAGTAATACCTCCCTTTTAGGGACGCAATGAATAGGACTTACCCACCGACTATCAGCAACAAGATAAATTATACCTCCCTCCAGAAGCTTTAGTATTTCATTTCTTACCACTTATTTCATCTTAGGATTTAACTGTCGTTGATGATCAACAACTGGTTTAGCATCAACAACATATTTGAAAGGTAGCAGGTGCATTACATAAACCAAAAGGCATACGTCTATAAGCAAAGGTATCGAAAGGGAAAGTAAAAGTGGTCTTATCCTGATCCTCTTTTGACACAGGTATTTGAGAGAAACCAGAATAACCATCTAGAAAGCAAAAATGTGTGTGTTTGGATAATCTTTCTAGCATTTGATCAATAAAAGGCAGATGGTAATGATCTTTTCTAGTAGCTTTATTCAATTTACGGAAATCAATTACCATTCTATAACCTGTAATAATTCTTTGTGGGATCAATTTGTCTTTATCATTAGGAACAATAGTAATACCTCCCTTATTAGGGACACAATGAACGGGACTTACGAAGTGACTATCATCAACAGGATAAATTATACCTGCCTCTAGAAGCTTTAGTATTTCATTTCTTACCACTTCTTTCATATTAGGGTTTAACCGTCGTTGGTGATCATCAACTGGTTTAGCGTCTTTCTCCAATTTTATTTTGTGCTGGCATAGAGTGGGACTAATGCCCTTAAGATCATCAAGAGTATATCCAATAGCAGCATGGTGCTTCTTCAGAGTTTTCAATAATTTCTCTTCTTCATGCTCTGAAAGTGTCGTGGTGGGCGCACGACAGATGCCAAGGGATGGCTAAAGAGAGGAGGAGGCTCGAGGGCACTGGTGGGCTCCTAAGGTGAGGTTGGCATGAGCGAGCGCGGGACGCAGAACATACCCAGGTTTGGGGCTCTCCGGAGAGATAACACCCCTAGTCCTGCTGAGTGTGGTTGATATGCAATAGTACAAAGTTGCTCCTGGAGATGTATTGAGGAAGAAGCAAGGCAGGCCAAGGCTCGGGCTTCCCCTTCCCCTGGTGTGCAGGTGGAGTGTTGCTAGTTGTGGATCTCTCTATCGTATGCTGGCTTAGTTGCTTGCCTGTATGCATGCGGGCTCCTGGGGGTTTCATAGGCCAACACCCCAGGGGTACAATGGTAATGTTACAAGGCCATAGGGCCGAGTTGTCAGCGTCTGGGAACCCGGAGCTGGGACCCGCCGGGTGTCAGGGCTAGCCGGGTTCTCCGGGCGTGGGCCCCGCATGCCTAGGTGCACCGTTTGTTGTCTTGTCGATCGTCAGGGAGTGGCCGAGTTGACTCGGGTACAGTGGCTCTCCATCAGGTTGCTGCATGCTGGCGTTAGAAGTGACAATGGGTGCACTATTGCCATGCCGGCCCTGTTCAGCGGGTAGGTTGGCGGCACTGTTGCCACGCCCCGGCTGACCGGAGGCATGGGCTGGGCACTGTTGCCTCAGTCATCGGTAGATGGAGATGCGTCCCATCGTACGGCCTGGATGGGACGAAAGCTGAGCCATGGCCGGGTTGAGGAACACGCCAAGGGTGGAGCTAGCTTTTTGGGGAAGTCTTGGTGTGCCGGATTCGGCCACCTTGAGCTATCCTTAGGGCCGAGTTGAGGTGTACGGCTGGGTTGGAGAGTTTGGCCGGGGCGAGGGGCTTGTCCGAGTTGAGCGATCCAGCCAAGCACGAGCCGTCTTGAGGGGCGATGTTGGCCCTGTTCTTTTTGAAAAGGATCCGGGTTCCGTTGCCTGCCCGGGGTTCATCCCCCTAGCAGTAATCCCCGAAGCTGTGAAGGTCCACCGTCTTCGGATGGGAGGGCCTTCGTAGTTCCCCCCTTAAGGAGGCGAATTTTGTGACCGCCGGGTCCGGCAACACCTACTGTGTGCCGGTTTCTGGAAACCGGATCGCAGCACCACGGTAGCGGCGGAAAACCGGAGGGTCAGTCGAATATTGAGGCAATCCCTTGGGCTTCGTGCGGGCGCCACGTAGCGCCTGGAAGCCGGAGGGGCCTGACAGGCCATGTGCATGATGGGACAGGGCGACGCGCCGGGGCCCGCCGCCGCGCGCCCTTGGCCCACGCGCACGGATTTATTGCGGCGTCCGCAAGTCGGTTGCCCTTCTCCAGGCAGTTATTGCATACGTACGTGCACACTTATTGCAGGGAACTGGGAAGGGTGAGCACAGACGATCCCACTTCCCCATGTTTCGAATCACGGCTTATAAATTGGGGTGAGGGGGTGGCAGAAATCATCCTCACTCACGCTCCCCGGCCTCTTCATCCTCCCTCTGCTTCTTGTTACCGCCGCGTGATGCGACGCCTGCCGTTGTGAGCAGAGCTTCATCGTCAGTCTTCTTCCTTCTTCATCTTCATCGATGTCGCTGCCGTCGGGCTCGTGGATGGGCTCGACCATCACTCTGGATGACATCGCCTATCTCCACACCACCAGGCGCTTGCCGGGGGAGACGAAGGTCATCACGCACCTGCTGCAGGGCGAGCGAGAGCCACGGCCCGAGGGCACAGAGCGCATGGTCTTCTTCCCGCACTTTAAGCGTGGGTTTGGCCTTCCCGCGAGCACCTTCTTCCGCGACTTTCTGGAGTTCTTCGAGCTCCCGCCCCGTCATCTTGGCGTTGGCGCCATCGTGCAGCTTTCGGGCTTTGACCCTCTGCGAGGGGTAGTTGGGGGTCGAGCCCTCGATCGATATCTGGGTGTGCTTCTTATCTTTGAAGCAGCATGGGATGATGGCCGGGAAGATGTCCGACTGTGGGGCCGCCGTCATCTCGAAGCGGTCGGGCGCTGACTGCCCCAAGATGCCGCTGGAGGATTCTGCTAAGAAATGGTAGAACTCCTTCTTCTACATCCGCAATCTCGACGCGGACCGCATCAACTTGCCACCCTTCGTCAACATGCCGCTGCGGGCGAAGAAGAACTGGGGTTATTACCCCAAGGACCCGATACAGGAGGTGCTCAACCTCTGCCAGCATAGGGGTGCGCATAAAAACTGACAAACCGAAAATCGAACCGATGCCGAAACCGAATAAACCAAATTTTCTATTTTTTCTCATGTCACAAAAAAAATTCGGTTTTCAAGTGCACTAACCGAACATAAGTCGTTTGGTTCAGTTTCCTTCTTGGTTAACCAAACAAAAACTGAAGAAACCTGAAACAACGTAAGAAACGATGCACATGCAGGCGCAGGCGCGCAACAACGTCTCCCACTAGTCACGCGCGCACGCACCCACGATTGGCCACCAATGCATCATGCACATCACATGGGCCTACCTGACCAAAGTGCATGCAAAGTTGCAAGGCCCATCTCACCGTGTGCTTTTCTGGTGGCCCTTGTGTGCATGCATGCGTATAGCCGACCAGGCATCAGCTCCTTTAGTCCCACCTCGCCCGACGGACGGGATGATTCAGATCTGCTGCCTATATAAGAGGGTGCCACTTAGAAAATCCTAGCACAAATACTTGGCGTGGTACATCGGTATAAAATCGAAAACTGTACCGAATATTCAGTTAGCACAATTTTCGGTTAGCTATTTTTAGCAAACATTTTTGGTTTCCAGTTTTACAAACCAAAATTTAATAAACACCAAACGGTAGAAACCAAATTTTTGGTTTGTACTGAACGCCTAGCCCTATGCCAGCGGGTGTCGGAGGTGAAGGCGCGGGAGGGGCTCATCGACACCGACCTCATCGCTAGCTTCATCATCCGCCAGGTGCTGCCGCTGCAGCGATGCAGCTGCCTCATCGGTCAGATGACCGACCTCTAGGACTCCAATCACATGTCGGCCGTGCGCCTGGGGGCAGACCAGGTCGAGTGCTTGTTCAATGCCATCTCCAAGGCCGGGCTGCGGGACGACTGGGAGTTCGGGAAGCCGCCGTACAACCACGCGAACCCGGCACCCACGGTGAGTCCCTCGTCTTTGTACTTTGCTACCGCTCATGTTTTTATTCATCCTGACGCGACGCAGGAGGTGCCTCTGAACGCCATCCAGCATCCTTATGCCCGGGCGCCGACGTAGGTGGTGCGGGCTGACTCGAAGGAGCCCGGGGCCCACGGCGGAGGGGAGGAGGTGGCCACCGACATTGGCGCATTGCGCCGTGCGGGTAAGCTTTGTCTTCCATATTTCTTGAGTTACCGGGCGCGACGCGGCGCGGGCAATACTGACACGAGCCGTTGATGTAGTGGCGCTGGGTAGAGGAGACGGCGGCGTGGGCGATGTCGGGTCGTCACGGGGGAAGCCGGCGGCGAGCCGACCGCACGGGAAGGACAACGTCGCATCACGGGCCCCGGATGTGAAGCGCGCGACGAACCCGTCCGGGGGCGCAAAACCGCATGCCAAGAGGAGGCGCGGCGCTCTGCAGGAGAGGCCGGCGAGGCCCACCATTCTGGTGTTGTTGGGGTGAGTTCCTTTCTTGCTTGCATCCGAGTGGCCGAGCGGCTCGGCTTGGTTCTTGTGCGTTTACTTTGTCTTGAATTTCAGGTCATCGATCTTGTTGGTGCGGGCGGCGACGGACGCCGTGTCCACCGAGAGCGCCGTGTTCCGGAGGAGCCGGTATGGCACCGTCGGTCGGGACAAGGAGGAGGAGCCGGCGGATTCGGAGCTTGGCCTAGACCTGGCCGATACCATAGGCTTGGCCTGGCGGGACCGGAACATGGCCGTGGTGGAGCTGGGGGCAGCGTCGGTCCAGGTCTAGGTCAATGGCACGACAGCATGGGCGTGAGCCGGCGAGGAGCTGGCATGGCCAAAGATGCCGGCAGGGACGATGGTGGTAGCGATGGTCTTCGAGCCGTTGTCGGAGGAGGAGCGTGACCAAGGAGGCCGTGCAGATCTGATGGACCTCGACCGGGAGGTTGTGGTTGTTGGGGACGACACCACGCCACGGACTGATGTGGTCGAGCGGGCAAGGGCCGACGGAGGTGGCAGCGAAGCCGTCTTGGAGGAGGCGCCACAGATGGTGCCCCATGCGTCGACGAGTGTGGCGCCACTGGTGGTGGCGCCGCAGGTCACCTTGGCTGTCGAGCCGGTGGTGGCGCCGGAGAAGACACAGGAGGAGGCGCCAACCGCAAGGGGGCGGTCAGCAGAGAGCATGCCCTGGCGCTCAGGCCAGGGGGGCGCCGGATCGTTGGGTCATGGCCGGCACGGGGCGGGACCGGAAAGGTCTTCTTCGGGTCCCAAACCCAGGAGGAGGCGGCGATGGATGCCGTCAGCCGACATCTGCGAGGGCGGATGGGCCGGATCCAGGCCTTCGCCCAGGCCGAGGTGGATTAGACGCGGGAGCTGGAGCGTGCCGTTCTTGTAAGTTATTTCCTTGTCTTATGCTTTTTCTTTTCTGTGGCTTCTTCTTTGTGGGGGCGCGCTTGCGCACCCACTGGGTCTAGCCCCCGAGATTCGGGGCAACTACGTAGTAGTTGGGTCGAATCTTAAATTGATGTCTTGTGCTGACCGTCGCTTTTTGCAACAATTGTATTCCTACCGGGTCAGCGCCTTCAACCGGCTCCTGGGCGAGTATCAGCAGCTAAAAGAGCAGCTTGCCACCAAGGAGGAGGAGCTCCATGTCACCACATGTATTTGTCTTGTGCGCTCTTTTTTAGTGGGGGCGCGCTAGCGCACCCACTGGGAGTAGCCCCCGAGATTCGGGCCAACTACATAGCAGTTGCATCGAATCTTAAACTGGTCCTTTGTTTCAGAATCTTCTTTTTGCAGCCGAGGTGCTGTCTCAGAAGACCCGGCTGTTTTGGGACGGCCTTCACTACAACCGGCTTGTTGCCGACGCCAGTTGGCTTGAGGCTGAGATGGCGAAGGCGAAGGTGGAGGCGACGGGAGCCTGGCAGGCGCTCGATGAAGCCAGCCGGCTGCATGAGTAGCTATCGGGCGACAAGAGCTGTCTTGAGGCCGAGGTGGAGCGCCTCAAGGTGGAAGCTGCCAAGATTGTGGAGGCGCAGCGGTCCCTTGCCGAGGTGGACCAGCAACGCGGCAAGCTGGACAACAACAAGGGCCAGCTCCAGGCCGAGGTGGAGTGCCTGAAGGGGCTGGTGGCCGCGGCGGAGGAGACCCATCAATGGTAGACCCGATGCCGTGGGGCGTCCGAGGCCAAGGACGCCGAGTTGAAGGCTGCCCTTGCAAAGGTGGCCGACTTGGAGAAGACGCTCCAGGAGCGTGACCGCACCATTGCCCGGGAGCGGCACGGTACGTTGCTCGAAGCGCAGCACCTGGAAGAGTCCTTCTCTAGTAAATGCTTTTCTTGGGTTCTGCCGGGTTGGGATCCCGACTTCTTGTCCTTGGTGATTTTTTCTGACTTCCTTTGCTTCCTGGCAGGGGCCTTCCCGGAGACGCGCCAGCTGGCGGAGGAAGCCGTCCACTTTCAGCGTGACCCGCTGGGAGTCGTTGGCTCCGGGACCGACCCACAGGTGGCTTGGACCTTCTCGGAGATCGCGACCGCCGCCGATGCTTCTGAGGCTGGTGTGGCGATGACGGCGGCCCTGTGACCGGGCTCCGTTGTGCCGAACAACTTCACGCGACTGGCATGATGGATAGAGTGGCGTGTTTCTGCCGCTCGTGCCGGCACCGAGATGGCGCTCAGGTTTGCATTATCCTGGCATCCGAACCTGTCACTGGAGGCGTTGATGGGCCAGCGAGACGGCTCAGAGGACCAGCTGCGGGCGAAGGCCGGACGGGTCGCTGCCCGAGCCAGCTACATTGCCGAGTTCGCCTTCCACGACGAGTTCCATCCGGAGCGGGCGGAGGATGGTGAAGTCGTGCCCGTGGACAACTACAGCCTGCTTCTGCACGACCCAGAGGGTAGCTCCGAGGAGACGGGTATCTACCGCGATGTGGGTGCCGAGGAGGAAGACACCGGCGCCTTGGCGGACCCGAAGGCCATGGAGGGGGAGCCGACAGTTGCACGACCCGACGTTCGAGATGCCTGAGGCTGCCCTGCTATATCTTAGTAAAAAATTCTGTTAGGTACCAGGTCCACCCACCCACTGGGGGTATTTGGGTGTAATGAACTCTGGCCTTGGGCCTGTCCGTCAAATTTGTGATGTGTATGTTTCGTGGATGCCTGTGCTTTTGCTTTTCATTTTTTGAGCCATTTTCTTGCGACCTCCCCCTCTTGGACCTCCCCCCTCGCGAGTCTGACGGCCGTGGCTCCGGTCTGTGACAAGGGGTTCATTCTTTGAGAGGAGCATGCGGTACTGTCACGCCCAATATGTGATACTATCCAAAAGAGACTCGAAGGTCCCACCAAGGATAGAACCGCATATTGAAACACTTTTGCAAGGTGGATATCATTACATCAACATTACATAATAGATGGGGATACATACAAGAGGCATACAATGCCACACGGATACAACATCACAATACATTAGATCATCATCCGACTACGGATGAAACACAAATAGAAGCTCAAACGACATCCACCCTGCTAGCCCAGGCTGCCGACCTGGAACGTATGCCCTGATCGAAGAAGAAGCAGAAGAAGAACTCAACGCAAAGCAAGCATCGCTCTCGCGTCATGATCATCGCATAACCTGTACCTGCAACTGTTGTTGTAGTAATCTGTGAGCCACGAGGACTCAGCAATCCCATTACCATGGGTATCAAGACTAGCAAAGCTTAAAAGGGAAAGGAAGGGGTAAAGTGGTGAGGCTGCAGCAGCGACTAAGCATATATGGTGGCTAACATACGCAAATAAGAGCGAGAAGAGAGCAAGCAGAACGGTCATCAACTAGTAATGATCAAGAAGTGATCCTGAACTCCTACTTACGTCAAACATAACCCAGAAACCGTGTTCACTTCCCGGACTCCGCCGAAAAGAGACCATCACGGCTACACACACGATTGATGCGTTTTAATTCGGATCTGGTGTCAAGTTATCTACAACCGGACATTAACAAATTCCCATCTGCCTATAACCGTAGGCACGGCTTTCGAAAGATTATACCCTGCAGGGGTGTCCCAACTTAGCCCATGATAAGCTCTCGCGATCAACGAAGGATATTCCATCTCCCAGGAAGACCCGATCAGACTCGGAATCCTGTTTTACAAGACATTTCGACAATGGTAAAACAAGACCAGCAAAGCCTCCCGCTGTGCCGACAAATCCCGATAGGAGCTGCACATATCTCATTCTCAGGGCAACACCGGATGAGCAATCCGTACAACTAAAACCAGACCTCAAGTTTCCCTGAGGGGGCGCTTCAAAGGGCTCTAGTTCGGACCAACACTTA
>NC_041391.1:595511988-595514972 GCF_002162155.2 Triticum dicoccoides
GACTCGCAAGGGAAAAGTAGGTGGTGGTGAGGCAAATGGTAAAACCAATGTTGGGCCTTGCTGGAGGAGTTTTATTCAAAGCGAACTGTCGAGGGGGTCCCATAAATCACCCAACCGCGTAAGGAACGCAAAATCCGGGAACATAACACCGGTATGACGGAAACTAGGGCGGCAAGAGTGGAACTAAGGCCAAGTCTTCCACCCTTTACCAAGTATATAGATGCATTAATAATATAAGAGATATTGTGATATCCCAACATAATCATGTCCGTCATGGAGCAATCTTCAACTTCACCTGCAACTAGCAACGCTATAAGAGGGGATGAGCAAAGCGGTAACATATCCAAGCAATGGTTTACTAGGAAGGGTGTCAAAGGTTAGAGGTTCATGGCGCAATATGGGAGGCTTGGTGAGCAAAAGATAGGTAGCGCAGCAAAGCGATAGAACGAAGCAACTAGCACAGCAGTGATAGTAGTGAGATCCAGGGTAGCGGTCATCTTGCCTGAAATCCCGCTAGGAAGAAAAACGAGTCCATGAAGAAGACGAACGGATGAAGCCACGAAGACGAACCAAGCGTAGACAAACAAATCCTCATGATCGCAACGAAACAGGAACTATCGAGAAGAAACACACAACATGGTAAACACACCACACATGAACAAGGCATGATGCACAACAAGCATGATGCATGACAAAACTACATGAAGCTACTCATGGCAAGAGATGATGCAAACAAGAGCAACACACTAAGGCAAGTTTAAATGAGGCCGGGAACAACATATAACAATTCCGGTAAGTCCTCATATGCAAATTTCGAAGTTGGTCCAGATCTGAATAAACCTTATGTTCAAGTAGTTAAACAGCAAGTTAAGATGCACCAATATGATCTACACGAGATTCTAGTCCAGTTACATATAAAGTTCATTTAATTCGGAGCTACGGCCTAGAAGATATGAGCAAAACAAGTTAGACATGGCATTGAAGCAAAAAGCATACAAACATCAAACAAACACCTCAAAACATGGTTGCAACATGATAATATGAAACTACATGCAAAATCAAGCAAGTTTCATATAAAGCACACTCAAAACGGAGCAACGGTTGAACACACACACATTAAACAAGTTATAGCAACAATCTGTCCAAAACAGCAACTAGGCATATTGCAAGCATCAAAACAATGTGCTACAGCATCTCAACATGAAAACAAAAGACATGGACATGATTTACAGTAAAGCATAACAAAACATGAACACTGAGCTATCTCCAGAAATCAGTAGAACATGCTCAAACACACATGGCAAAATTGTAAATAATAACAGTTCAGACTTTTTAGAAAATAACATCAGGTTGCAATGTTTAGAGCTATCAAACAACATGTTATAGGAACTTATCATGACAAACAAAGGCATGGTAGGAATCTACTAATTGCATAGATCAAAAGTCCCTTACTGACCATGAGCCAAAAAGGATCAGAAGATATGATGGCACCCATGTAAACATGGAAAGTTATATTACAGATTCAAACATGGCAGGAACAGAATTATGAAGCCATGTTGGTGAGCTTGTACCACTCACCACAGAGCAATACATGGCATGGCAAGGCAACAAACATTAAGAAGACATGTTTGAGAAGCTAAGCATGGCAATAGCAAGGTCATAGGGTGCATGGAACACTAGCAACAATCATGATAACAACTGAACTTAATGTTAACAGGCTGACAGCAACATTATCAAGCAACTTTGGGCAAGAAATGGACAAGCTATAGCAGGCTATAAATTCAACCAGGGGCATCGATGGATAGAGCATAACATGTAGAACAAAGCATATTTAGTGAACATCTCCAGATTAGGCATAGAACGATTAGTAGCAGAAGGTTTACATAGCATCACGAAATAACAGATTCAGCCTAGCAAAACAGCAACATCAAGTACACTACTTAACAAGCTCGATTCACTCACCACAAGTCATTGCATGACCAGATAAGCATAGCATCATCAATAATACATGTTTATGAAACAAACCAAGGCAAGAACAAGTTCTTAGAATGCAAGGATCAACTACAACAACCTTGGCAAAATTGAATAACATGTAAACAATCTGCCAGGAAACATTTTGTAGCAAAAGTAGAGCAGGAAAATGACATGCTAGGCTACTCCATAATTGCAACCAGGGGCATGAACGGATAGAGCACAACCATATGTTCAAAACATCCTTACTGAAGTATCTCAAAATATGCATAGATCTCTCTGTAGCATCATGTTTACATGGCATCAAAATAACAGCAGAACAGGGACTAAAATCAGCAACATCACGAAGCCTAGTTTACATGCTTGTGCTAGTCACCACATTGATCACAAAAATACATGGTAAGCACCTATGTAAAGAAGACATGGCATAGTTCAAAACACATGTATAAATCAACCTCATAGGATGCACCCATCAATCATGGCAAAAATGACAAAAGAGCAAGTTCTGTTAACAGACAGCAGACAACATCATGAAGCACTCTTGCAACGATGATTCAGGCATCAAGATGAGCTCAAATGAATATGATGCAATGGAATGAAATGATGTACTCGTCGATGCGAACAATTTGACATATTACACGCACGAAACGGAGCTACGGATGCAGAGATACGGCATGATGAACAAGGCATGATAATGACAAAATATTCGGGACAGGCAAAATCGGGGAAGGGGAAAAGTCAACCTCGATTTGGATCTGGGGGCTGAGGGCACGGACTTCGAGGCGCCGGAGTAGCTCGCCGGAGATGGTGCCGGTGAGGAGCGGAGATGGCCGGAGAGAAAGAAGGGGCCGGAGTTGTCCGGATCCGGGGGCACCATGCCCGGATCTGACCGGAGCATGGGCGGCGGCGACCCTGGGGCTCCGGCGGCGGAGAGCTGCGGCTCCGGCGAGGGTTGACCGGGCGGCGGCGGCCGACGGAGGCGCCGCGGGTCTGCGGGACGAGGCCGGCGAGGC
>NC_041391.1:595515358-595518038 GCF_002162155.2 Triticum dicoccoides
CGGAGGACGGGCCCGGCGCGGCCTGGTTCGGCCCCGGGGCGGGCCGAATCTGGGCCCCGGGCGGCGGCGGCGATGTGGGCGCGCTCGGGGACGCGTGGCAGCTCCTGGTTGGGCGAGGGCGAGGGCGGACGTGTCCGGCTGCGGCTGGACGCGTCCGGCGGCGGAGAGGAAAAAATCTAGGGTTTCGTGTGCGAATTCATCCGCGAATTTGGACGGGAGGCACATATTTATAGCTAGAGGGAGCTAGGAGAGTCCAAATGAGGAGCGGTTTTTGGCCACGCGATCGTGATCGAACGACCGAGAGCATGGAGGGGAGTTAGATGGGTTTTGGGCCACTTTGGAAGGAGTGTTGGGATGCAACACAAAGAGGGCTTTTACGGTTACCCGGTTAACCGTTGGAGTATCAAACGACCTCCAAATGGCACGAAACTTGACAGGCGGTCTACCGATGCTATACCAAGGCCGCTTGGCAAACCTCGGGCCATTCCGAGGAAGTTTAAACACCCGCTCACAACGAGAGACAAAAGGGGAACGCCGGAGGGCATAGGAGTGCCGGATTGCAAAACGGAGAACGGGGAAAATGCTCGGATGCGTGAGACGAACATGTATGCAAAATGAGATGCACATGATGACATGATAAAATGCAACACTCAAGCAAATGACATGGCAACGACGGCAAATAACTGGCAGACACCTGGCGCATCGAATCCGGGGTGTTACAACACTCCTCCACTAACAAGAGATCTCGTCCCGAGATCTTAGGACCGAGACGGAAGGGAAAAAGGGATGAGGTGAAACAAGAACTCAAGAGAAGAAGCAAAGAATCGAGAGAATTCATGAAGAAGAGAGGAACGACGAGAATGACGAGAATCAAAAGCTCACGAAATCAGATAGACTATGAAACCACTCCGGTTAGAACGAGATAAGAAACGAATCAGACTGATATAATTTAGGCAGCACTCCGGTTGAAACATGGAGGAATAGAACACAAGCTTGAGGGGATGGAATGATACTTGATGAAGACATGATATAAAACCTCCAGAAAGAATTGAAATAGAATGAAAAGAATGGAGAAGAAAATGACAACTTGTGCCACGAATGAAATAGAAAGCAATCTTAGAAGAAAAGATTGAATTGAGTTGTTGAGAAAATTCAACAACGAAAAGAATAAGCTTGTCATGGACTTATGGATAACATCTCAGAAAAATATGAGGTGATAACCAGCCGCAAACGGAAATGATTGAATAGCTGAGAAGAACGAAAGAATGCAAAACACCACTTCAAAAGAAGACAGAGAATTAATTGCACTTCGACATGCAAGAAGAAAAGATATTTGAACTCTACCAACAAGAATCTTGATGAACACTTGAGAAATGAATTAAATCATGAAGAACCACCATGTAGAACTCCGGTAACAAAAGGATGACGAGATAAAATGAAGGATGAAAGAATAAGATGAGCGTTGCGATGATTTAGATGGAGGTTCCGACGAAATGGCTGAGGAAAATTTGAACTCCGGAAAAGAAAAGATGAAAACACTTGGAACTAGAATTTATTCCTCACGAACAAACTCCGAAGGAAAGGATTACTCACTTGGATGAAATAAGAATAAGATTTATAGTATGCTTATCCTTCATCAAATTAAATTGATGACAAGCAATGGATTTTTGCATACTACTTATTCTTCTTGAAAAGGATTGAGGAGTGACATATCACAAACTTGATAAGGTCTTCATGAACCACCGGTAGGATTGGAAAGAATGAATGAAATTGATATGATAATGAAGGAAAAAGAATCTTGAACGAACCTCCGTAAGAATTCGAAAATGATCGACGAAAGAGAATGAATCACCGGGAAGACTTAGAAGAACAAATAAGCTAGAGGGGATTTAGATGCAAGAGAACTGGAAGAACTCGAGTTGATTAAAGAACACTTGAACGAAGCACCAGGATAAATAGAGAACGAAAACTGGAATGATGGCCTCCGGTGAAAAGAAATGGGAAAAGAACTTCTGACATACTCCGGATGGGCAAGAAAAGAATATCTGATAAATGGAATAAATCGAGATGATAGCATCAAACTAGAACCGCGAAACTTCAAGAGGATGGACAAGATTTAAAGGAAAACTCTTGTTCAATCTTCAACTGACGAAGAGAAACGCCACCAAAATTACTGAGATACTCCGGGAGAATGAAAAGCAAAAAGGTTGAGCCAACAATGAAATAATTTGAAATTGATCTTGGAAAAAGGCATGTGACTGATGGAATCCATTCTTATGTCACACTTGAAAATAATTTAAGAATAACTCCGGGGGAATTAGAAGAGTCAGGTAAGATCCTGGAAAAAGACTTGTGGGTTAGGGCCCACTGAAGAGAAAACACCGTTGGAAAGGATTGTTGAAAAGATAGATGATGCACCGGAACAATTGAAATATTTGAATGAGGTGACAACCTCGAATTAATTGGAACACAGACGAATCTCCTGAGATGTCTTGAACACTCCGGAAGGATAAACTGGCGAGAGGCAAACAAGCAAGGAGAACACTTGATCCGAGGAAAAGAATGATCAACCCAAAAAACATGAATTGAGTCCACCGGAGAAGAGATGAAGAATGACGAACGAGACGAGAATTCACTGGTTGACATGATATAGGAAGACTGAAGAGGCTCCACACGAATG